>NC_028457.1:4355054-4394082 GCF_000263155.2 Setaria italica
GGCCCTTATTGAAGACCCAACCCATCACACCAAAAGAGACTAAACGAAGAGCCGAACAGATTAATCTTGCTTAATCCATGCTCAGGAAATGTTTGCCGGAGCAGAATATTGTTGAATCACGGACTAATTAGGCTTAACAGATTCGTCTCACCGTTTAGCCTCCATCTGTGTAATGGGTTTTGTAAATAATTTAATACTCCTAATTAGTATCTAAACATTCGATGTGACAAGTGCTAAAAATAAGCAACGGGAACCAAATGGGATCTAAGGGGGTGTTTGTTTCTTTAGCACCTCCTAAAATTCCTGTCACATCGAATGTTTAGATACTAATTAGGAGTATTAAACATAGGCTAATTACAAAACTAATTGCACAGATGGAGACTAATTTGCGAGACGAATCTATTAAGTCTAATTAGTCCATGATTTGACAATGTGATGCTAGAGTAAACATATGCTAATGATGGATTAATTAGGCTTAATAGATTCATCTCGTGAATTAGCCTTCATCTGTGTAATTAGTTTTATAATTAGCTCATGTTTAGTCCTCCTAATTAGCCTCCAAATATTCGATGTGACATAAATTTTAGTCAGGACTAAAGATCCAAACACCCTCTAAGTAGCAGGCGACCAATGAGTTCGCCAAGATTTTTGATGAATGATGTTCCTCATGGTTCTCCAGCGTTACCTTTTTCTCATCATCGCCATGAACTCAATGTAGTCAATTTGCCCATCCTGAAGTGAAAACCACGTAGGTTATCCGGAGATGTGCCGTTGTTAATTTGTTTTACTTGCCCTTTGGGCTCGCTCCGTTAATTGTTCAGGCTCCTCAGAAATCTCAATCCCATCCTCGTTAATAACTTGCTCATCCCCGGTGACGTTATTAGTTTGTCTGGTTTCAGTACCATTTTGCTGCAATGCTTGAGGACTATTGTTCCCAGATGCATTATCATCCTCATGCCAGAGGCTACTCTTCTCGATGCCGCAGTGCCAAAGCAATACCCATATGAGGGTTATGAACTCCCCTCCGGATTGGAGGTCCCACACGTGTGCTTCTGCATTCCAACTGGGAGCAATGTGCACAAGTAAATCTACCCAAACTCCTGCCAGAATCTCCCAACGGTTTTGCTCATCCTCCTCGTCAATCAGCTCCATTGCTAGCATAGCACCCTGCTGCACAATGTTCATGTTCAGCTTCCCACTCTCACTGTCCTGCGCTACATTCCTCGCGGTTGCCATCAGTGTCTCATACCTAGTCAGGGTTGAGTCACAATCCTTGAGTGCCTCACAAGCATGTTTTATGGTTTTGTCAAGAACCAGTTTGGGTGTAAGAAAACCATCTGGCAAAAATTTAGACCGAAAAACCAGCAGGTAGGCACAGTACCGAGACAAGCTGCTGGCAGTGCGATAGTTAGTCCTGAGTTGGCCTCGTACATGGATACTGTCATCAACAAGGAACGAAGAGCTGCGACCCAGTTTTCTTCCCAAATATGACCAGATGGATCCCAGGAAGCTGGGATCCCTCAAGTCAATGTTCCTGTCTTTCGCAAGCTTGACCTCACAAAGGCTGGTTGCGATGTGCCACACTAGAATGACTTGAGAGCAAGTGGGCAGTTCAATACATGCCCACTGGTACCGGACAAACCTATTGTTATTGGGTGGGTTCCTAAGTGTCGGAATATCTCTGCGCAGCGGTTGCCTGGTGAGGCCTTGTCTGCGGAGCCCCTGCAGGATCGCAGGCTTTACACATTCAGGGATCCTGATGGCAGCACCAGGTTTTCTTCCATTGAGAATATCTGGAGCCACTCCCAGGGTAATAATGTGGGCCAGTTTCCAGACCGTCGGCTTGTAAGTACATGACTGCAAGAACTCATACTGGTCGATGCGTCCATGCCATGTATCGGAAATTTTGGAGGCGAAGAATGAACTTATCAGATGTTCTATGAGACTAGTGCTCGCAGTCGCAGTACGCCAGCATTGGCTCTGCACATACTTGCACACGAGGAGTAATCTCGTCCAGTTGGAGAGCAGGTATGTCACCATCTCCCAGACCTCCTTGAACACCATGAGTATCAGGAACACCCATGTGGTTACGACACCGACATCAAATCCACCCACCCGGAGCCGGGTTATGCGGCCTTTCTCATTGTCATAGCTACTGCAGACACTCACGACCAGCCAGACAATGACAGGGATAGTTGCCATGGACTGGATGAGGATCAGGGAGAGAGAAAGAAGCCCTCGCCAGAAGACCATAGGGTAGAAGGTGAAGTAGTAGTCTATGGTGAATGCAAGTTCCAGCTCCAAGATTCTGAATGATCGCCCTGCTGCTCTTGCTGCCTCTGCATGTTGATCACCAATGATCTGAGAAATGATTAGATTCCGTGTCCTGGAGATGCTTCCCGGGTGTAGTGGCACATCCTCAAGCCTACAGCGAAGTAGCCTTGACAATGCGAAGGCCAGGCTGAAGTCCTTGTACGTGCTACTTCTGGAGCTCGAGCTCAAAAGTGGCCCGGAGGAATTCCAAATCTTGTCCAGTGTGATCAGTGAGTCTGGATGATGGCTCATATCAAGATGTAGGACATACTGAGGCTTCTTGATCTTAAGCTTCCCCTTGTACTCTCCATAAACCAGATACCTTTGAAAGTGGTTGAATTCGTTTCTCCGGTCATCATGGTCACCCTCAGTCATGCGCCGCAGGTACTCCGGGAGGAACTCTGAGCTCCGTCCATGCCACAAGGATTTGAGAGCCCTGTTACGTGCCAAGTACCGGTATGTGCTCCGCAGTTGCAGGATGACCAAGAACCACCAATGTGGATTAGTGAAGATCCCCATGTCCAAGTTAAGCATGGCCCCTGCCGCGATGAACTTTATCACATCTGGCAGCACCATCAGCGATGGCCGCTCACTGTCATCCATGATGCTGTGCCTGGAGAGATAGCCCAGGCTACGGTGGAAGCTTACAAGCAAAATGCCCCAGAAAGCAAACAGCGGATTCTCGGAACATGCGGACTGCATGGCTCCCAATAGATACACCAGTATCTGATTAGACATGCCGTCAACGATCTCCATGATGGCTGATAAGGTCGAGCTGCGAGACCGGAAGCGGTAGATGTCCATGATGAACGTCGCAAGGAACATCACTGTGACAAGTGCCACTAAGAACTCGATGCGGATCAAGACATAGATCTTTGTTTTCAGAACGATGAATAAGGATGCAATTGCAGCGCCAACATCCAACATGTTGTAGTAAACTTCTGTCTTTTAATTTTTGTCCTGCTGGTGAAGTGTTCAGAGTGAGCAAGTTTTAATAAAAAGAATAAAATTAGTGTTCAGAGTGACATAGAGGCACGTTTATCATTACTAATTTATTCACCATGTATACATATTTTTTTTGCTGTAAGAATAATCTATTTGGGTATTAAGCTATTTTGTTCACCTTTGTAAACTAATTTGTTTGCGGTATTAAATTATTTTTCTATTTTGCGTGTGGAACCATATTCTTTTTATAGACTAATTTATTTGTGATGCTAAATTATTTGTTTGTTTTTAGATACTAAGTTGTTTGGTGATGTTTTGTTTGTGATGTCCAGCTTCTATTTTTATCCTGTACAACCAAATGTCCACGTTGTTCAACATTTTTTTAACAGAATATCATTATTTTATTCATCATGTTTAATCTTCATGTGAAACCAACATTTGTTCGTAGTAGTAAGAACAAGTATTCTATATTAAAATATTTTTAAAAAATATCATCCAAATATAGTCAAATGGGGTATAAGAAATCCAATGGTGAAATTAGAATTTAATTTTGATGCTCGGGTAAGAATTACTTTTTTAAACTCTAAACTTGCACGTAGGATGATGTCATCCGCTTTTGTTTCTCTTTTTCACCGATCGGAAACAATCTAAACAAACATACGGGTTAATGGAGCATATTTGGATAATCCTTGAAACAAGCAGCGAATCAGAGGAAGATGAAGACCAACGGGTCCAAGAAGGGTTAAGGACGATCGGCCTATAGGGGCCCATGCTGATCGGCCTAGGGTTCTCTCGTGCTCAGTTTTGACAAGTGATACTCCAAGATGACTTAAGGGCTAAGTTTGTGAAGATATGGTACAGATCGGTTCGGGATCGAAGAGGATCAAGCGGAGATTAGGAAAGTTATCAAAGATCAATCCCATCCCGAAGCTATCGATGTGCCAACCCCACATGCATGTAAAAAGAAGACTCTAGAGCATCGAAGAAGTAGATGAAAGGAGGCGTGAGCGGGCAAAAGGAAGGCCCAGGCTGATCGGCCTGGACCCTCTAGGCTGATCGGCCTGGGGTGTTCCTTCACTCGATCGCCTTCCAATTTATGCCACGCGCTCTCCAAACTATAAATACCCCGAAAATCCAATGAGCATCATATTGAAGACGACATATTCGACATGAAGTAGCAGAGAAGAAGGAGCTTGAGGGACACCACTTTGGAGAGCTGATGATTCTGTGAGGAAGATCCATGCCGGAGTTCTGGAGCTAGGATCATCAAGATTAAGGTAAGATTCCAGTGGTGATCTTGTGATGTAAAATCATTCATGGTGAAGTTAATAGATCTGTTCTTATTCTTAGCAATCTAAGTATCTCCTTCTATGGTTTTATGCTCTTTCGAGTTTGCTTGCTTTTCAATCTATGATCGATGATAGATTACTTAGGATGTTTATGTAGTTGTGGTAACCAGATTTGCATGCGTAATCTACCGATGAGTATAACATATTCTTGTGATCGTGCTCTTAATTACCTATACTGATAGAGAGGATCGTGACATGGTCTTTCTTGTGTAAGATGGGTGTTTTCGGGAGCCAAACCGAAGGTGTAGATTTAAAGATGCTTTTACTAAGATCATATCTATTTTGCTATCCATGCTCAGAATTACAACATATGCATAGTCTAGGTTGGTTATCTCTGCTCTATCTGTTATCTGTCTGTACATGCTTAGTAGATTGGATCTAAATGTCTCATCAACATCAAGTTCATACTAATAATGGTATTTGAACTAGATCTTGATCTTATACTATAAGTTTCACGGATTAATAAACTTTCGTCTTCTGAGAGAAAAGTTATAACTGGTCCGTACGGCCGTCAACGGTAAGCAAATGATAGTGTAGCAAGTGACAGTGTGGATTTTGTCACCTTCTAGCGATAGCTAGACGCACCCATCGTGAACCACGACGAGGCGGCCTAGGTCGGTTGTGCGCGGCCAATAGGCGAAGGCCGCGAGTGTTGGCTCAAATATGGCTCCACTTGGCTCTGGTGTTGGACTTGTGAAAAAACTGGCCATTGGATTGTGTCTTGGTTGGAGGTGTTTTTCCCAACTTGTTCCCAAAACTGAGTTTTAGGTATAATGTTGGACACTTTTAGAGATGATTTTACATCCTAGGCACTTTTAGAGATGACACGCCCCTGTTTGTTCACACAAGCGGGTCTTCAACATTCTTACTTCCACGCTGGTCCGTTTGTGTTGAAAAATGTGTATAATGCTGTAACTTCCGTTCTACCGGTAAACAACTGATGTTGTAAGCCTGTAACTAGAGTGAATAGTATACGGATGCTCTTGTTGAGATTAGATGTTCGTGTGTTTGTTTGATTAACACCGACACCGTACCTCGAGAGGAAGTTGCCAGGGAACTCCGCTTGATGGAGATCGAGAGCGTCGACAACGCTGTGAACAACAGGAAGGCTGGAAGGGAATGCAGCGCATCAATCAATAACTCAATCAGACAAGACATATACATATGTAATCAACGGAGTAATAACTAGCTGTTCACCTTAAAAAACCAAATGTCGTTGGAGCGGACGTCCGCGGCGACGACGACGGTGCGACCCCTGCCGGCCGGCTGCCACTGGACACCGCCTTAGTTGTGGTGTGCTGGTGTCACCACAGCAGGCGGTTGGCCTCCTCCTCCTCCTCTTGCTGCTGCTGCAGCTAAGCAGGAGGAGCAGCGAAGAAAGCAGCTCGATGCGCCGGCAGTGGTGCCAACACTACTGGTGCCGGCTTCACTAAAAAAAAAAGAGAAGGAATTGCCGGGGCCCACGGGTGGCGCTGGCGCATCGGCCACAGGATCGATCCGTGTGTCTCCAATGTGACGTTTCAACGGAGGCACCTGAAACTTTCGGTCGGACCTAGGCATACGGTCGATGCCTCTCCTTCTACAAAGAAGTCTTGCAGGGAAAGTTCAGGGGTTATTTGATACGAGATGCTAAACTTTAGTAGGGTCACATCGGATGTTCGGATGCTAATTAGGAAGATTAAACATGAGCTAATTATAAAACTAACTGCAGAACCCCTATACTAATTCACGAGACGAATCTATTAAACCTAATTAATCCATCATTAGCAAATGGTTATTGTAGCATCATATTGTCAAATCATGGACTAATTAGGCTTAATAGATTCGTCTCGCGAATTAGACTCCACCTGTGCAATTAGTTTTGTAATTAGACTATATTTAATACTCCTAATTAGCATCCAAATATCCAATATGACAGGTGCTCCAAACACCCCCTAAGTTACGTATTTAGTACTAGTTCATCAACCCATGCTCCCGCACGGGCTAATACTTTTAACATATATATATATATATATATATATTATAAGTTCTTGCTTAATTTTATTAGGGTGAACTATGAATCAAAATTGCTTTTGTTTTTCTTTCTTGTACCTGTTGATTTCTTATACTTATGGCATCATAAGAGGGGTCATACAATCTTGCAGCAGAGACGGTATATAATTTAATAATATACCATATATTTATGAGCATCGGATGTCATAATTGAGGAGCGAGAGATCAGTACATTTTTAAGGGTCTGTTTGGATACACACTCATAATCTTTAGGACTTCACTTTTAGTCCACTTTTAGGACGTGTGCATCCAAACATATGTCATAAAAGTGCATTCATAATGTTTAGGAGTGTTGTTTTCATTAGGAGGACCAAACCATCATAATGGGTCATTTTTCTCCTAAAAGTGGTCCCCAACCCATCCTTTATCCCTGTTGCCCCTCCCCTTCTCTCTCCACGGCGCTAGAAACAGAGCAGGGGTGGAGTAATTAGGGGTACAAAAGTCATTTCCCCTCTAACATCCTAAAGATTATGATTCCATCCAAACAGCCCACTCATAAATTTTAGGATTACCAATTTCTAGCTCATAAACTTTATGAGTGTCCTAAAGTTTATGAGGGTGTATCCAAACAGGCCCTAAGATTGCAACCAAATCACTATGTTTCATGTCTTCTCAGTATAGTTTGCGTTCCTATTTAGTAGATATCTAAAGTTTGTGTTATGATATACAAACAACGATCATATGTAAGACATATTTTGTAGGAGGATTCAATAGGAATAAAAGATTCCATAGGAATAACAGTTTGAGAAGCAGCAGGTAAAAACAAAAACTTATGATATGATTAGTTGGCGTCACATACGCCCTAAAAAACCCTAATTTTATAATATAAATCAAAGAAATTTAATAGACAATACTTGGCCGCGCGTTGATATCTTTCTCACGTGTTCTTTGAAACACATCAGCCTGATATCGCTTCTAGCGTAACCAGTTGATCTAAAGCTTCCCTGCAACCCCTTCGATCTATGGCCATTGTATCTCATCCCTAGACCTTGAACCATAGCCTTCCTAAATTTAGGTTAGAATATATTTGGTAGTTGTAGTTATACGTATCGTAGACTGCCATATATATCCGAGGAAGTTTTGCTCCCCAAATCTTGTACTCAATATATACCGGCCGAGACCTCAATGCAATACAAATCATCTATTATATATATACAATCTATTTCTCCTGCACTTACAACGAACCCTAGCTGCCAAAAGTTTAGGAAGCATCCATAACCAGGCATCGGCAATCGATGAACTCAGAATCCTAGCCGCTATAGTTTAGGCCGCATCCGCAATCATCTATTATTGGCCGCCGATGAGGGTGAGCCACTCTTCCTACATGATTCCTAAGACAGCTCGCGCAGGCTGAGCAACATCTAGGCCTAGCACCGCGTGTGCAAGGAAGCAAAAAGCAGGTCAGTATAGACACACGGGTTGTCAGCGGGACCGTCGATAGGCTGCGAGAGCAGGGACTACAGCCTTGAGCACCAGGCACTGCATACATCACAATGACAAGAAAGGGAGCCGTAGTGCTTGAAGATTTTTTTTTTGAAAAGCACTACTTGAAGATTTTGATGGGAATAACAGTTCTGTTATACGCGATGGCGGAGGAACGACAAAGTAAACAAGATCAATCGCAGAGGACACGAGATTTAACGTGGAAAACCCTCCCAATGCGAGAGGGAAAAACCACGGACGCCAGCCAGCAACAATCTTCACTATATCTGGGTGTGGTTACAACGGAGATTTACAACTTGGGGATACCCTAACTTGGGGCCTTCCCGTATAGAAGTCTATGGTGCGTCTTTTCCATGAGGGAGGTGGTCCATATATATAGGGAGGAAAAACCCCCACAGCCTCGTCTATTAGCAATATGGTACTAATAGATGGTGTAGTCCCTCCAAACGCTAATGGGCCACTTAGCTTCGGCCCACTTCACTTCGGCCCAAGAATTTGGATCATAACCCAACAAACTCCACCTTGAGACAAATTCCTTCTTATAGCATAAAACGAACCTTCACCCTGAAACAAACAAAGAAAACACCTTCGGCGCCAAATAGCCTCTTGGGCTAAACAGTAATACCAACTAAGCTTGAGCAAAGCTCAAACTTAGCAACAGGAACTGGCTTTGTGAACATATCAGCAGGATTCTCATGAGTGCTAATCTTGCATACCTTCAACTTGCCCTTTGCAACAATATCTCTAACATAATTATATTTAATCTCAATGTGTTTTGTCCTCTCATGAAACATCTGATCTTTAGTGAGATAAATTGCACTCTGGCTGTCACAAAACAGGTTAATGCAAGAATCAACTCCAGCAATTTCAGCAAACAAACCTTTTAGCCAAACTGACTCTTTACTTGCTTCACAAATAGCCATATATTCTGCTTCAGTGGTGGACAGCGCAACAACATCCTGCAAATGTGCCTTCCAGCTCACAGCACAACCTCCAATGGTAAAAACATAACCTGTGAGCGATCTTCGCTTATCCAAATCACCAGCATAATCAGAATCAACATAGCCAACGAGTCCTTTTTCAGTCCTGCCAAACTTCAAACAAGCATCTGATGTGCCTCGCAGGTACCTGAAAATCCACTGAACGGTCTTCCAATGCTCTTTACCAGGGTTAGCCATATATCTACTCTGGACATACATCAAAGACCCAACAGCACTAGCATACGAAACTCTGGACATGTACTCAACTTCCTCATCAGTGCTAGGACAGTGTAAAGCTGATAATTTAAAGTGGGGTGCAATGGGAGTACTAACTGGCTTTGAATCATGCATGTTGAAACGATGAAGTACTTTCTGAATATAATTTTGCTGACTAAGAAACAATAAACCAGAAGCACGGTCTCTAGTAATTTCCATACCTAGAATTTTCTTAGCAGCACCAAGATCCTTCATGTCAAATTCACTGCTCAACTGAGCCTTTAATGTAGTGATTTCTTTCTTACTCTTGGCAGCAATCAGCATATCATCAACATATAATAGCAAGTATATAGGTGATCCATCAACAAATTTAATGTAGACACAGCTATCATAATCAGATCTCTTAAAGCTATTTGACAACATAAATGAATCAAACCTCTTATACCACTGACGAGGAGACTGTTTCAAACCATATAAGGACTTCTTCAATTTGCAAACATGATCCTCCTTACCAGGCATTATGAACCCTTCTGGCTGGTCCATGTATATCTCCTCCTCAAGCTCTCCATGCAAGAATGCTGTCTTCACATCTAGCTGCTCAAGCTCAAGATCACGCATAGAAACAATGCTAAAGAATGTACGGATTGAGCTATGCTTCACAACTGGGGAGAACACATCATTGTAATCAACACCTGGAATCTGACTGAAGCCTTTAGCTACTAACCTTGCCTTAAACCTCGGAGGCTCACTAGGAGATATACCCTCCTTCCTCTTGAAGATCCATTTGCAACGCACGGTCTTCTTATTTTTAGGCAAACGCACCACGTCCCATGTGCAATTCTTCTCCAGGGATTGCATCTCTTCTTGCATAGCTGAGATCCACTTCTCACGATCTCCAGAAACAATGGCTTCAGTGTATGTAGCCGGCTCATGAGTGTTCTCCACCTGTTCAGCACAACTAAGAGCATAATGAATCATATTACACTCTTCAATCAATCTGGATGGAGGCCCACAACTCCTCTTTGCTCTGCGAAGTGCAATAGGCTGATCGTCTTGCTGCAAAACAAGAGGTGAGTGCTGAACAGTATCAATAGTGTCATCAACAAATTCATCTTCCTGATCATCCATGTGCTCCACCTGCACACTCACATTCTGCTGCTCATCATCAGATCTGTCCGGTACAATATCCATGGGCAAACTGTCATTAAACATCACAGATTCATTAAAAACAACACTCCTGCTCATGAAAGTCTTTCTTGTTTCAGGATTCCATAGCTTATATCCTTTTACTCCAGAACCATAACCAAGAAATAGACACTTAATAGCTCTAGGCTCCAATTTTCCATTATCAACATGAGCATAAGCAGTGCAACCAAAAACTCTCAACTGTGAATAATCAACAGGCGTACCAGACCATACCTCAATAGGAGTTTTCTTGTTGAGTGGAATAGAAGGTGACCTGTTGATCAAATAGCATGCCGTGTTGGCGGCCTCTGCCCAAAAACGCTTGCTCATCTTCGCGTTGGACAACATGCAACGAGCCTTCGATATGATGGTTCTGTTCATGCGCTCAGCCACACCATTCTGTTGCGGAGTGTGCGGAATGGTGCGATGCCTCACAATACCTTCTTTCCTGCAATAATCATTAAACTCATGCGAGCAAAATTCACCACCATTATCAGTACGAAGCAGCTTTACCTTCTTCTCAGTTTGCCTTTCTATCATTACTTTCCACTCTTTAAAAGCAGCAAATGTATCATCTTTACCTTTCAGAAAATAAGGCCATACTTTTCTAGAGTAATCATCAATGATAGTTAGCATATAATTTGCACCACCATACGAGGTCTTACGGGAAGGTCCCCACAAATCTGCATGTATATACTCAAGTATACCTTTGGAGCGATGTACCGTGGTATTGAACTTTACCCTCTTGTGCTTACCAAAAATGCAGTGCTCACAAAAGTTCATCTTACTTTGAGTGCAGCCATTCAGCAGGTTTCTCTTAATCAATTCTGCCATACCAAGTTCACTCATGTGTCCAAGGCGCTTATGCCAGAGGTTAGTATTATTATCAGAGACAGTAGCAGCCGTAGCGGAACCATGCAAAGTACTTCCTCTAAGCACATATAACTTGGCAGAATTCATATCACCAACCATGTAAACGAGAGAACCTCTTGATACCTTTAAAACTCCACCTGAAGCGGAGTACTTGTACCCATCATCATCGAGTGTGCTGAGGGAGATGAGATTTCTTGCCATCCTTGGTATATATCGCACATCATCCAGCGTGCAAACCATGCCATCATGTGACCTGATCTGAACTGATCCAATGCCCACGATCTCACATGGGTTGTCATCTCCCATGCGTACGACATCTCCACTCTGCACAGGCTTATAAGAACTAAACCATTCTCTGTTAATGCAGATATGAAACGAACATGCCGAATCGAGTATCCATTCATCATGACCAGCAACGCAACCAGCAAATGTGACAAGGCAATCTCCTGAATCAATACTATCAGCACCAGAGACCACAGAGGCATTACCTTCAGTTTTATTTTTCTGTTGATATGCGGCATTCCTCTTCTCCTTATTCTTTACCTTATAGCAATCCTCGATGAAGTGGTTCGTTTTCTTGCAGTACCTGCAGAACTTCTTATCCCTGGACTTTGAACGTCCTCTACCATGCTGGCTCTTGTCGCGATTATTGTTGTCGTAGGACTTCTGCTCAGATCTGCCCCTGACCTGCAACGCTTCGCCCTTGGAGGATGACGACTCACCCTGCACCATACCTTTCATCTTCTCCTTACTTTGGAGCGCCTCATAAACCTCCGCTAGGGTTAGTTCATCACGGCTTAACAATATGGTGTCACGGAATTTGAATATGAACCGGGCAGTGAGCATAGTAACAAAAGACCTAAATCCTCATCATCAAATTTTACCTCCATGGATAACAGATCGGCCACGATCTCCTTAAAGACCGATATGTGATTCATCACCGATCCTCCTTCCTGCAACTTGTGCGAGAACAACTTCATCTTCATGTGCATCTTACTGGTGAGATCTTTTGACATGCAGATCGATTCCAATTTCAACCAAAGTTCTGCAGCAGTTTGCACCTGCAGCACTTCTTGCAAGATATCATTAGAAAGATGAAGTTGAATGAGCGATAGAGCCTTACGATCTTTACGTTTCTCCTCAGGAGTCCATTCTTCCTTCTTCTTCTTCCCGAAGCAAACAAGCGCTTCATCCAGATCCTGTGATTGGGCGAGTATCGCCCTCATCTTCACTTGCCACAGCGAGAATCTCGTCTTGTAGTCGAGTAGCGGTAGATCAAACTTCATCGACGCCATCACGTTGCCCTGATCTGAAAAACTCAGCTCTGGTACCACTTGTTATACGCGATGGCGGAGGAACGACGAAGTAAACAAGATCAATCGCAGAGAGACACGAGATTTAACGTGGAAAACCCTCCTAATGCGAGAGGAAAAAACCACGGGCGTCAGCCAGCAACAATCTTCACTATATCTGGGTGTGGTTACAACGGAGATTTACAACTTGGGGATACCCTAACTTGGGGCCTTCCCGTATAGAAGTCTATGATGCGTCTTTTCCATGAGGGAGGTGGTCCATATATATAGGGAGGAAAAACCCCCACAGCCTCGTCTATTAGCAATATGGTACTAATAGATGGTGTAGTCCCTCCAAACGCTAATGGGCCACTTAGCTTCGGCCCACTTCACTTCAGCCCAAGAATTTGGATCATAACCCCACAAGTTCGACAGGAATGGCGAGAGGCAAGACGTCTGTACTTTTTTGCTGATGAAAGTAGCACCAGGCCAAAAAACATCTGATTTAGCTGGCGTCTGGTTTTCTAGTTGATGGGGCAGTACACAAAAGCATCGGATGTTTCTAGATAGACGGCAGCTCTTTAAATATACACACGTACATGGTATATGATTTTTTTATATTAGCTACCGACCCTGATTTAAATACATAACAGATGTTAAGGAGCAAGAGATTAATTAGGCTATTTGTGACCGGTACGATAATTTATTTTAAATTATTTTTAAATGAGATAAGTGGATTACTTTAGTTAATTTTTATAATGGCAGAGGTGGGTAATTTAGATATAGATTTGGGGGTTACTTATACTATTTTCATAATAGTAGAGGTGGATAATTTTTATAAAATATAATAGATCCAATAGCTAGGATAATTTGATATGCGGAATTGATGGTTATATGTTTTGTTTTTCAAGAGAATGTTTTGAATTTTTCTCTTTTTTAAGAGTGTCTACCCTAGTGTAGGCTTCAAAAGGCAAGACGTCGGTACCTTTTTTTTTCATGAAAGTAGCAGCAGGCCAAAACAACAAACATGTGATTTAGTTGGTGTCCTGGTTTTCTAGTTGATGGGAGCAGTACACAAAAGCATAGGATGCTTATATATACACACGTACACGGTATATAATTTTTTTTATATTAGCTACTGACCCTTTTGGGATAGATTCTTTCTCTGATTTAAATACATATAGAGATTAAGGAGCAAGAGATTAATTAGGCTATTTGTGACCGGTAGGATAATTTAATTTAAATTATTTTTTAAATGACATAAGTGGGTAATTTAGGTAAATATTAGGGGGTTGCTTCAGTTAATTTTGTGTAATGGAAGAGGTGGGTAATTTAGATATAAATTTAGGGGGTTACTTTAGGCTATTTTCATAATGATAAATGTGGATAAATTTTTAGACAATATAATGGATGTAATGGCTAGGATAATTTGATGTGCCGAATTGATGGCTGGATGTCTTACTTTTTAAGAGAATTTTTAGAATTTGTCTCTTTTTTAAGAGTGTCCACCTAGGATCTTATATGATTTCATGTGATGGCTTTAAAAGGAGCATCCGATTAGTAATAGTGAGATGAGATAGGATGGTCACATTCACAGGTCCGAATAACTTTGTTGACATAAAAACGCATCGTCACACTCAAACGTGCAGCACTCAAGGACGCACCTTGCAATGCCTCTGTGCAAAAACTAGATGCTCTAGCTTTTAGAAACTGGAATACTCGGTTTCGTTCGTGAGCCCGACCAGAAAAAAATAGATGCACTGATTTTTAGAAACCGGACTCTCCGGTTTCGTCCGGGAGTGAATGCTCGCAGGGAGGGATTTGTTGGAGCAAGCGCACCTTAGATTATTCTAGGTTCGGCAGGCCACCTTCAAACACCGTCAAGACGAAAGAAAGAATATAACTTAGGGTTTGGAAAAGTAGGTCAAAAGGAAAAGGTAAAAAGAAAAAGTAGGTCAAAAGGAAAAGGAAAAGGTAGAAAGAATATAACTTAGTCACAACATGCTTGAAATCAGCTAAAATCCGATTTGTTAGTCTAAACCGGACCCCCTTGAAACCCACCAATCAGTCCCCACCAGTTTTCTTTGGACTAGATTTCTAAATTGACAGAAACTTTCTCATACAATGTCTATATTGGATGAATTATATATGCATTTCAATCATCTCGATAAGAATGATGAAGTCAAATTTGTGATTTGAAGCTTTCCTAAAACCGGAGCCTTCACTTCGCCCATCCGTACTAATTTTGGTCATTATCAAACCTCTTAAACTATTTTTGTTTCAATTTCAATCCGTGCTAATTTTTATCATGAACAAATCTCTTAAAAATAGCAATTCCCCGTCATTTCAATTCTCTTTTGGGTCTCAAGATAATTATGCCTACTCCTTGATAGTGTAGGATGCCAAGGGAATACTTCCTAGAGATATATTCGACCTGTAAAGCGAAGAACCATCAAAGCTGAGGTCGTGGCTTCGAATATTGTTCCGAGCTTCCTCCGTATCTCAAAGGATTTTTTTTTTGACGTGCCAAATCGGAAGACGAAAATGAAGGGTCTTGCACATAAGAAAAATAATGTGAAAATTGCACAACCTAGTTGAAGTTCTTAGACCTTAGAGCATCTCCAGCAATCCCCTTTTTAACAATAAATTCACTATTGAGAAAAAAGTGCTTCTGCAGTCCCCCAATACTTTTCTCCTTTTTTTAATATCTTTTTAGTCCATCCTAATATTTCATCCCTATTCCTCTCAAATAGAGAGTTTCTCCCACTACTACTACTGCAGAGAAGTGTCATACGTCACTGCGTGAGAACCACCTAATTGGTAACGGGCGTAGACAGCCATTGGTAACTGTTAACACAAAAACTAGCCTTGCGATGATCACACGCGAGAACCTGGAGATCCGGTTAACTCCGGTGCAGGTTCCTATCGACTTGCGAAGGTGCGCGTGCTAGTCGATTTGACCCTGAAATCGACAGGATGAATGCAAATGTTAAATTCTAGAGCCTATCGGCTAGGAAGCTGTCGAGCTCACGGGCAATAGCGTATCGGCTAAGTCATTCAATAGCATCATTAAATAAAGATATGAATTGAAAGAATAAAGATCCTCATGGGCCGAGAAGTTCGAAGAGGGATCAATGCAAATGCGTTTAAACAAGTAAATACATCAAACCCATAGCAATTAAATCTACCATCACTATCAATCGGATCAGACCTAACTGAGACAGTGTACCAACAAACCATTCTAAATAGAGTTGATCTAAATATGATAAAACATATGCATTGGCACACGGAGTTGATCGATCATTGTACCAACAAACCATTCTAAATAGAGACAGCCAACCGATAGCGTCTGATTCATTGTCACCACCGATCGGATCGAACTTAATCGAGACAGCCTCGTTAGCAGGGCAAAGGATCAAACGTGACAAATTGACGAATCTAAGTCTAATGGGATGAGGATACAGCGAAATCTCAACCAAAAACCACCAATAAGAGTCTATCGGCTATCAGAGAGCACTTTTGCTGATTTCTAATGATGCGAGATGCAAAGCGACGTGGCGGAATCAAAAGATAAACTAATCGATAGATCTTAATCCAGGTGCGATAACTGTAATTCTAAACAAATCGAGCAAGAGGTCAAATAATGCAACCTTACAAGATAAGTAAAGAAATGATAACTGGTGAGCAGTCTAATCTAAGCAAGAGGCCGATACGACGCAACTTGATTAGAGCAGATTGAACTCGATAAATTGCACTAACAGAAACAAAATATACTGAGAAAGTCATGAATCTGATAATACAATGACCGATAAGTAGCCTCGCACTAACAGGTTCAAAATATCGAACTAATCGAGAAAGTTTTGAAGCTGATAACACGATGACCAAGGGTGACGGAACTTACAAACTCGCCGGAGGTCGAAGCCAATGCAACCTTGCGAACTCGCACAAAACTCGTCGAAATCTACTCTACTCCTACTCCTAGAGTTTGGTGACACTAGACCGAAAAAGTAAATTGTATTGATGAGTGTGTACTGTTTCTTTACAATGCCATGGTAGTATATTTATACCCGAGGCTCAAAAGTCCTAATCGGTCACAACTTGGCGCACCGGTACAAAATATTCTAAAATAAAAGGAAATACAATCCTTTTTAGATACAACTCCACTGTTTCCCTTATTTAGTGGAGACTTCCTAGACATGCTCCAGAACTTTTTGCAAATCATCATCAATAGCTTCAAGCCCGAACCGCTATCGTCATCAGCTTCCGCATCCTGATCGGCATCGGCGCATGCCTCCCGATTGTCATTGGCTTCTAAATCCTCATCGCCATCGGCTCCCTTTATCTTGGTCAAAAACTAGTGTCAACAGTAATGGGCATCGAGTCTGTTCCTGTAGCATCCTGCTTTTTAGAGCATTTAAAAATATGGACTTTCAAATTTTTTTCTCTAAACATAAATTCCTTTTCTCAAAATTATTCAACTTCTTTTTACTTTAAAACTAATTAAGCATTGAACCTACATGAGTGACGCATTTGATTGCTCTTAAGAATCTATTCCACCCCTTGGAAATCCTAGAAACATTCCCCTTCCCTAAAATCGTAGAAATAGTATTCAAATTTAATTTGAATATTAACCTCATTCAAACCCCTATGAAACCACCATTCAACCCCAGCCATTCTCAAACATTTCTAATCTCTCTAGAAGTCCTACTTCCAAACTTTAGTCAATCCTCCCAAGTCAAACCTTATTTAGATTTGAAACCCAAACCAAATCTAAACTTAGAAACCTTTCAAACAAAAAGATAAAGCCCTTCATATGGTTACCAGGCTGCTCTTCTTCTTTCTTTTCCCCCAACCTAGCTTCCCATCGTCGGCCCGACTCGGCTCTTAGACTGGCCCGTTGACCTTCCCTCTCTCCATGCACCGGCCCGCTGGCCACACCTGCACACGGTCCGGCTCCAGCCCAACGCACTCGCCTATGGGCTGACCTGGCAGTCCACTTCGTCCACCAGCCCGGCTCGCATGGCCAGCACACCCCAGCCCGCCTCCAGCGCCGCCTTCTCAGCCGCGCCGCTGCCGGATGATGCCCCCTCCCCAAACGCCGCCTCATGTCGTCCATTTGCCTTGTTGTTCACATGATTCATTAATTATTTATAAGTCTATTTCTAAATAATTAATGAACTACCCATCGAATATCTGGGAATTCATCTTTAAATGCCAGGTAATTCCCAAAATGCCCATCATCCTTCCTTCTCCAATTCCTTAGGTTGGTATTTGATTGATTGATTATTAGATTGATTCTACTACTGTGTGCTTATGCTAGATGGTAGATGACCAGGCTCTGCTCCAAAGCTGAGGAACCAGAAGACTTGAAGCCAAGGACCTGAATGCCCTACGAAACGCTAAGAATCTTCAATAAAGGCAAGTCCTGACTCTAGCTCATGATTTGCCCCATTGAGCGTGAGAATAATAATACTGCCAATTTAATATGATTAATTGCATTTATTTTCTAGGGTATTTTAAAATGCGTGCTTGCTAGCTATACCCAAAAAGGACATATTAGTCCTTTTTGCTATTGAAATGCCATAAGCCATATTCACCCTAGGTAAAACTACATACCCCATAAACCCCTCCTATGTAGATACGCTAGGCAAGTCGAGTCACCCCCGTATACGGGGATAATACTTGTTGGATCCTCTATGGAGAGGATCCAACTCCTCATAAAATTTCAATTTTATAAGAAGCTTAGGAAAGGGTTTTCTATTTTGGGAAGCATAAGTTAAAAGATAAAATGATAATAATAGCAACCCCTAGGGTGTGTTATGGACTTAGGAGTAAGAGGATGGCCTCAGAGGAGGGTAATCCATCCCAGAGCTTACTCCGGTCGCATAAGGATCGGTTCATTGGGCATGTCTTTCTTGTGAACTGTATAGCCATACGTGCTAAAAAGTTACAACCTTCGAGAGTGCCTGTTTATGTGAGGCCTTGGTTCAAAGCTATCGGGAGTGCCTATTTATGTGAGGCCTTGGTTCAAACCCCGCTAGCTGAACCTAATCATCCATCCCAAGTGGCCAAGGTGGGAAACGGAGATATGCTGGAGCAAGACCTTCAAATAGTCCTAGGTCCGATTGGCTCGGGTTGACTGAGAGAGGGTCAGAGACCCTAAGGGCTAGAAGCCCTGTTTGATTTATTTTATGCGCATGTTCCCGGGATGAGATCCGCGAAGCGGATGTTAGTGGCCCCTATTTAGACCCAATGTATCCGTGGATATACCTAGGGAATGCTATCTAGAGATGGACGCAGGCGGGTATGGATCTCGTAGGTCAGTACCGCCTTTTTGCGAGGGTATGGGCTGATCGGACGTATGGGGAAGTGTACACCTCTGCGCAATCTATTCGAATAGCCGAGGCTCACGGTTATGAGCTCACTAAGTTAAAGTCCCCATGATTACTCTTTGGAATTCTTTGGGAAAGGGATTAGTGTGTTAGGAAATACTGGATGAAAGTCGTTGGACTGGATTCCAAAATAAAACTTGGGGACGGGTAGGGGAGGTAGTTTTCCCCCTTCAGGACCACAACATTTAAAATATTGAATAACATATTTACTAGAGAGTCCTTTCAATTCTCATCTTTTAACTCACCTTGCATACAAGAGATGCTTTAGACATAGGATATACTTTTAAAACATGCTCCTTGTCCACCTCCCAAAATGCTTAGTAATTGTTGGGACTTGCTGAGTGCCAACCATAAGTGTATTCAGTCTTGCTTTCATCATGTAGGTTTAGGTCTCCAGGTGCTACAAACCATCTTGTTAGTGGATGGGCACCACTTCGCTGCGCTAAGGTGAAAACTTTTCTTTTATTAAAATTTACACCTTTTATTGCTTAAAATATTGAACTGTGATGATAACTTTATTAGCCTACTAATCCAGAAACTAATACAGGTGATCAACGGGACTCTCGGAGGGAGGTCCCCACATTTAACCTTATTGCATTACAAATGACCCATTATCGGTAACAGGCAAACCGCTCGTTACCGATAATAGCAACGATGTAACGGCTACAAGGATGTCCGTTACGAATCTTGCATTACCAATGACATCATGAGGCTTTTTTTTTTCTGAGCCCACCTGTCCTATCATTCGTAACGGCATCAGGCGACACCCATTACCAATGATGCTGTCATTCGTAACAGGCCATTTATGGATTTTTTTAGGTTTTTCCGCCACACACTAGGTTCCACAAGTTGTGTGCAACGTAGAATCCACGTAGATTGGTCCCGATGGTTGTTGCTCGCACTGCGTGGACCAAAAAATGGTAAGATAGATAAAATTGCATAAATTAAGGCATTACTGAATAGAAAGTAAAATATGTCATTTGTTTGCTGTAACGTATCGGGAAATCCGTCTTATGCCTGAGATTGCGATGATTGTTCGTTCTTGGGCTTTGGTACTTTTTTTTGTAAGGTACTTATTAGTATGAATATAGAAGTTATCTCCCTCATCACTTTCAAAGTGGGATTCATAGAACTGGACACCAGTATTCCCAACATCATTTTTAGAGGGTGACTTGTGTGGATAACGAGGAAGTGGAGGTGCATTAATTAGAAGGTGGTGTGTCGGAGGTAGGATGGTTCGTCCTAGGTGGAATAAGGATCCGCCCCCTTGGCCACTGTATCCGCTGAAACAGGGATTCACCAAGGTTTCTGACCTCATACCGATTGGGATAGGCACACTAATTGCCCCGCATTTTGCCATATGGAAGTCGATTTCACCACGGCATATCCATACTTTACAGGTACTGTATGTCACACCTGTTCATGTGGATATACAGTGGCCCACGCAAGCTCCATGCACTACAAGAAATCTTCCGGTCTATGACGAACCAAAAAGTGTCATAAACATGTTTTTTTCATCATAACCGTGATTGCTGACACTCGAGTGACGAAAATTCTCCGTCATTAATCAAGCGTCATAAATGGTGACTAGTAACGTTCCTTATTTCGGTGCATCGTTGCATCTATGACACCTACGAAATCTTCAATAGAAACATCATAAATTGGCTCCTACTATTTTGCCACGATGGACAGAATTTGATGATACATTCAATGTGGCATGACAATTATGACAAATTATTTCGTTATAAAATGAATTTGGCCCATTTGTTGTTGGGTCGAGCCCAAATTTGTTCCCACGGGCCAATGTCGTTCCGATAGCCCAAAATTGATTCTGGTAGCCCATTTATTGTTAGGTTGAGCTCAAAAGTTATGCATATTGTTTGCGGTCCTTTTAATTCCCGAATTATGAATGAAATAAACTTTTAGCCCTATTATATGTGGGCTAAGCCCACATAAGGCAGATGTAAATTTAACTAATTAGGCCTGACAAATAATTGATTTTATCGAAATTCCGATCTGGTTGGCAAAATAATAAACACAACACACATATTGATGTATACAAGAAAACAAATTGTTGTTCCCCATAGGGACAACCACTACCATATTGTTCATCACATATCTCAAACTATCACAAGATAACTGTCTCACAAAGAATAGAGATTAACAAAGCTGCATCCAGGTCATAAGCTCAAGAGACAAAGTAGAGCATTGATCTTAACCTCTAGCAGAGGTTAGTGATTGATGAAGGAGTGCTTCAGTATCTTGTTCTACCTTCTTCGAGTTCTCAATCTCGGCGGACTGCAATTTGAGAGTTGATTTCGATTCTTCTATCTTCTTCTTCAAGGTAGCTAACTCTTGCTTGTGAGCAACAAATCGTTGTTGAAGTTGTACCCCATCCTGTTTGTCGGCGTTAACTTGCTCCTCATCAACATTATCACATAAGGATTTGGTAGAGCTTTTTGAGTACTCCGCTGCCACATCACATTCTTGTTTCTTGTTTCGCAAGAAGCACCATTGATTTGAGAACTTCTAGCTAGCAACATTGGATCTGAAGTCGGATTGTGATGTTGTAATTGATTTAAACTAACAAAAGAAGGAACATCAATAATCATCATGTGTTTAGTTTGTCACCCTGGAGCTGGACTGAACAGGAGTGATTACAGATATTGACCCTCTGGCCGGCTGAAACAGGATACAATCAAACTTCAATTGATGCATTTGTTTAAGTATAAATTAAGAGCAGATAAATAAACAAGCACAAGAAGATGTGGCAAAGGTTGAGATCATTTGCAAACTGAAACAATTTTATCTACTAAATTCTACAAACCACATTAACAATTTTACTTGGCACAAAAATAATTATTGGAAAATGTGAAAGATAAAAGGGATCTCGTAGAGCAGTATTTTTTCAGCAACTCTACCAATAGGGTACAACAGATCCACATTCCCCAATCTAACTCAATAGTGAAAAACAAAGAGCATGGGGAAGCAATCTAATAATTTGATCTATTAAGTTCTACAAACCACATAAATAATTTGACTTGGCACACAAATAATTATTGGAGAAGGTGAAAGATAAAGGGGATCTGGTGGAGCAGTAATTTTTCACCAACTCTTGCAATAGGGTACAATAGATCCACATTCACTAAACCAACTACAATATTGAAAGCCAAAGAGCATGGAGATGCAATCTAATAATTGAATTTAGCAATACGGGGAGGAGCCTGCTGACCTGACAAACATGGAGAGAAGGAGGTGCCAAATGCCGCTTCAATAGAGAAGCCCGGGAATGCGCTGCTTCCTCGGTCTTCTTCGCACATACTCGAGCACGGTAGCCGTCGGTGGCAGCCTCCGGGAAGTTGACGGAGTGATGACCTCAAACCATCTTGTAGCTTCATGCCCGTCGCCAAGGAAGCCCACCGCTCATCACCGAGGTAGCCCGCCACAAGTCGCTTAGGTCGCCCGTCGCTCGTCCAACTTGACGGCACCGCCGAGACTACACTTGCCACCGCGGCCGCAGATCTACTAGGGATATTCAGTCGGAAGAGGAGAGGGGGATGATTTTGGAATTACCAGGCGGGATGTGGGAACCTTGGATCCTTTCTTTTATTTATATTACTATATATAATAGGGGAGGACCTGGAGGAGGAGCGGGGAATTCAAAATTTCAGATTCCGCCTTTGTGCTCGGCAGCGGGAGATGGAACTTTTTGAAAACCACCATGAGACATAGGTCACTTGCACATTGGACCGCTTGGGACTGGGACCCAAGCATTAGTGACCTTATGTAGACGAGCGGTTCTAGAAGGGAGTCTGGGACAGTCCGTGGCATCATAATATTGATGAGCACTCCATGGATTATCCTCCTTTGTAGATTCATATCTGTAGGATGATCCGACTATTGCATTCCAAATGTGCTTCAGTGCAACAAATTAATTTACTATTTTGACTGTTTATATGATAAAATACACTTAAATAAAACATTAAAACTACAGCTGATCCGGGTGGCGGCCTCCTAATCTCTACTCGACATTCATAGCTGCAATCACGCGGATCTTCTTGATAACTTCGGGATGGTGGTAACATACAAACACAAAATCCTCTGTGAGTATTCCATGTAGTGAGGTTAGCACTATGAGAGACATGCACTTCTCCTGCAATTGGGTGTAGTTAGTCTCAAATGCCCATAGTAGAAATGTGGTCACAATTTCCACACACGCCATGTCCCACAACTTTGATGCATAGAGCAGCTTCAACCGTTCGATGCAGTACATGTCGGCAAGTGAGAGTAACACGGGCCAAGCATTGATAGGGGTGTCCCATAAATCAACTTGCTCTGGGAGTGATCCTTCGCAGGCATATTGATTAGCAGCGAGAAGCCATCAGGGTCAGCTTCTTTAATTGAAACAATTTCTACTTTGACTCCACTCTGTTGCCATAGAGCAATGCCTCCATCACACTTGACCCGTCTCGCTCGAATAGCTCAGCCGCCTATGTCGAAGATAACGTCAGGGGCTTGGGATGCAATTGTTGTGCATATGCTTCTACCTATCGATGGAGGTGGAACTTCAATGCAGTCGTCCTCCAGTACTGAAATAGTGCAGGATATGTCCCACACACGCTCAATCTCATGATGCCCCACGAGGTAGTTAAAGCATTGTTCTAGATTCCCATTTATGAATTCAAGTTCCTTTACACCTTGAACTCGAAACATATCATCATAATCGGTTGGGTCTCCAGCCACTGCACGAAACAAGACTCATACATACGAGCAAGAATGCACAAGGTTGACCATGCAAGCGTATATGTGAGGATGTGTATTCATAGCAATGAGACTCCTACCTTTTACGCGCTGTTCATCAGAATAAGGATGATGAAATTTCCTTCTGGTCCTGCTGGTGGGTACCACGGATCATGAATACCCGTAGGATAGCAACGTATCCTCCATTGATGGCCTCTGATCATGAATGTACTGGATTCCTTGTATTGCCCAATAGTTCCTTCTGCTTTTGCTTCTGCGCTTGTGTCTGAGAAGTCAACTTGCGATGAAGGGAACATGTTAGTGTGTAATGCCATAGCTGCAAATGACAATGATCGACATGACCCTACAGTGTGCGGATAAGCATGTTGTTCTGGTAGTGGCAGTCGTGAATGCCCATTACCAGTCTTTAATGGCCAGTTCTAAAATGCATTTTCAGTCTTGATTCCCGGCCTTTGGCGGCATTTGATCCGTCATATTCCGCCTAGGCCTTGTCGCATCAGTCAGTTCACATTTTTCAGGCTTCGCTGGCATGCGAGAATCATCTAGTGCGAATCCATGCACTTAGCAGACCTTTTCAACCACGCACCGCACATAAGTTGGACTAGTCATGACATCCTGCACTGTGCGTCAAACAGCGTAAGGACTATCTGACCTTACCGATTTGTGCAACGTGCGAACAATTATTCTTTTTCTCCAGATGTAGTTGATGCTTATAACTATCACAAATGAACGGTTGCAACATCTTTCTTACATTAAACTCACCATCGAAAGGGAACCTATCACTCAATCACTCATAATCTCGCATGAGTTGTTTTGCAAGAATGTCTTGTGTTGTATGTCGGCATTCCAGCGAAATGTACACATGGATATGTCGTACTTTTCCTATGACACCAGTCGTGCACACATGTAACCGATGTGCAAAACTGAAGATTCCAACCTAGATTCGTGGTAGGCTTAGGCTTGAATATATTATGAGCATCTCACATTTTTCATTGTAACTTTGGCCTACCACGTTGAGCTCGTGTGCCTGCCATAGTGCTCAATAAATAGGCGGGTGCACAGCATTCTTGCAAGGCAACACCTACACTCATCGGTTCCCCATCTTGCATTGTTTGATTGGAGGTACACGTGGTCATTTTCTTCTCTATCTCATTTACTATATGCATGGTATTGATATGGTCAGTATTGTAATCATATGGTGCATTTGTTCTTCATTTGTGTATGTAGTGAAGAATGGCCGGACATGGAAGAGATGGAGCATGGAACTTTGAGGAGCCAGAGAAGCGGGAGTAGCCTGCCCCCATGGCACCTCAGTAGCACCTAGTTCTGATGGCACCTCCATTTCAGCCACTGGCATCGGCACCTCAGCAGCACCCTGTTCGCATGGCACCTCCGACTCAGCTGCTGGCAACGGCACCTAAGATTACCTGAACCTCATGGCACCACCTTTTTACCTGCGGCCTAGATCACCACCTCTGCTGCTACCCAATGAAATGCCACCTCTACGGCCAGTCCTGATCGAACCAGATGAATCGCATGAGTTAAAATGGTCTATGTTGTCTTGGGTTCAGCAGTCTGGGGTCGAGCGTGTTTGTCTCCAGGGTATGTTGGTCTGCCCTTTCTACTAGATTGGTCACAGGCAATGGACCATTCATGACCTTGTGTTCCATGCACCTACCATCACCATTTGACCTGCGTGGGTGTGGGATACTAGGGCGATGCATCTTGCTTTAGAAGAGTATCTGTGCCAAGATGGCTGTTTTGCTGAATTTCGTCATGTCACAGGGTTGCTATGAGCCCATGATGGTAGTAGTATGTCAGTGCACCACTTGTATGCCTATGTTTGTCATGCTTCGTTAGTTGGAGTGTGTCATTGTACCGACAGTGGATGCATACCTATGTATCCTTCATTCCTATGTTAGAGTGTGTCGTTGTACTTGTATCGACAGTGCATCTGTCAGCTAGGCACCCCTGGGCTCACCAGAAGACCTGTACGGACCCACTCAAGGGAACGTAGCCGAAACCTACTCGGACATTAGACTACTCTACAGGGCGCGTAGGCTTCATGGACTCCTCGAAGACTAGTCGGGACAAATGGAAACTACTCTACCGAGTTAGAGTAGGACTCTATAACGTACTCGACTAGGACTCATACACAATCTGCCCTGTAACCCTGCTCCCCCAGCTATATAAGGGCGAGCAGGACCCCCTCCAAACAACTCAACTCAAGTTCAATACAACCAACAAACAGGACAAAGGGTATTACGCGATCTAGTGGCCCGAACCTGTCTAAATCGTGTTCCTTGCATCACCATCAACTCCTTGATTCTCGACGACACCCACCGCACAAAAGACCACCTTGGGTACTCCCTAGGCGGGTTGTAGGTCTAAAACACCGACAGCTAGCGCGCCAAGTAGGGGTAGTCGCTGAGTTTCTCCGCGCAAGATTGATGGCACCAGTCATCATCAAGCTTGCTTTCACCTTTGAGGTGGGCGCAACCTTCATCTTCGGCTCCTGGCTTTGCATCGTTGACGGTGCTGGGTCCTTTCAACACTGCATCATCGGCAACTAGGAAAAGAAGCATCTCGACGAAAACTTTCTTCATCAAGAAGCAGAGAATCTCGTCGAGAAAAGCCAAAATTTCAATGTCAACAACATTGAGTTCGACTACGGCTTGGACTCGACCTCGACTCGGACTAGCCCGCACAGGCTGATGCCCAAGTCATCCCGCAAGTCGACTTCAACTCCAAGTCGATTCGTGCTCGGACTCCGCAACGCAGCCGCGGTCCACCAAGAACTCCTCACTCAAGTCCAATTCGAACTCGAGTCAGTTGAGGACTGCAATTGCGACTCAGACTCAGTCCAAGAGATCCCTTTATCAAGCCCAGCTCAAGGCTTGGTAATTACTTCGACTCTGCATGGCAGATTCATTTATTGGCCTGGGATGAAGCCATCGATCCTAGCCCAAGATTATGAGTCATGCCTTGTCGCTTACATAGACAACCTCCCATATCAAGAGGGTATTTCGCTTACTTCAACCTGTGAAGAAGAAAGCACTATAGAGATTTCAACATCAAGCTTTGGAAGCTACTACTCAGACAGAGAAATCTTTGTCATCACAACACCAAACAACGATGCAGATGCTAGCCAGCAAAAAACTCCTCGACGGGTTGGACAACTCGATGACGTTTCACAAGATGAATCATCAGCTAATGCCCCACAAGATGAAACCCCTGAACAGAGAAACCAAAGAAGGGCATGCAATGCTACCCGAGCAGATCGTTGTGGACTACTAGCCATGAACATTTCTATTGTGAACCTCGAAAGAGCATTCGACGCAGTGCAAGCTCGAGAACACAACACTCCACTCGCAGCAATTGCCTCAATCAATCTCATATCAACTCTCATACCTCGTGATAGAACAACGAGTTAACAGCACAACTCGCGGAAAGGGGCAACGAGTTAATAGCACAACTTGCAGAACAAGGTTACAAACTACTCGACAAGGAATCGCCAATCCCATCTATCCCTCGCAACTCGGCCTACCAGGAAGGCAGCAGAGATGTTGCAGTCTACAATGGCAATCGCAAGTGTAACAGCTGCCAATTTAGTCATCTAAGTGACTTTGAAGAATTAAAAGCAAATTGAGAAGAAAAGAAAAAGAAATTGGCCAAAAATCAAATTCGGGTCAAATTTGACCGAAATTTGAATTTTGAATTTGAAATTCAGAAAAATTCGGCAAAAATGTGGAATGCAAGTGTGAGAGTGATTAGAACTTAGGGATCAAGAATTTGGAACAAAAATGGTGCTAAATAGCTCAGAGAAATCAAAGAAAGAAAAAGGAAAACTAAAGTTACTGTTCCTCGTCTGAAAATAGAATTTCAGAAAAACAGTCTCAGAGTCCATTTTGGAAATTGATTTCTGAAGAATTTTCCAAATAAGTGCATCAGAACAACTATACCATATTGAAGTATGAACTTTGGACTACAAGATTCGGGTGTTGTTGGCCAGGAACAGTGAAGGGAAGGAATTCAAATTCAAGCTCAAAGTCGGCATCTTGCCACTGCAAAGGACATCACTGAAATCGGTTAAGTCTGAAAACAGCAGCATAGGGTCAACTTTGGACTCAAATTCAGAGCAATGTAGATCAAAAGGTGTGCATGTTCATGAGCAAAATGGAACCTTGGGATGTTGTAGAACACGTTTGGGAAGAAGTTGGACTTAAAGGAAGAGAATTGGATCACTAAACTCGAGCACAAAGTGAGATAAGTGGTACTGTCATTAACTGACGAACTGAAACTCGAAGTTCAGTGAAAATTCAGTTGGAGCCGAGAAAAGAATCCAAATTGCACTGTATTGGATGTTTATCTTGGGGTAGAACCAAAATAAAAGTTGGAGAATTCAAGATTATCTACAACATTGGTTAAAACACATGTGCACCGTCGGATTGAGAATCGGCCACGGTGGAGCTCTGAAGATTTTGGGCATCAGGAAAAAGAAAAGGGGCGATGACAGAGCAGCTGGACGTGTCGCTGCCGCCGTCGTCGGTCGCTCGCCAGCGCGTCTAGCTAGGCCACCTCCTCACCACATAAGCCTACGGGTAGGCCACGGTGTCGCCCATGCGCGCGGTGAACGCTTGAATAACTACCGCTCCCGCGCCGCCGTTTTCACCGCCGTTCTTTTTACCGCCGCCAGCGCCTCCTCTGTCAAGCACCGCCGCCGAGCAAAATTCCACCGCCACACCGCAGCTCCCGTCAATTCCTTCTGTCCACACCTCCGCCTACACCCCACCAGCAACCTTAGCAACTTGTTGCCCAGCTTCTTCGCCGTCACGCCTTGAACCGCCACCGCTTCTGTTCGCCATCGTCGCGCCGCCCGCTCATGGTGAGCCCTACCCTGCGCTGCTCCCCTTCCTTCTTAAGTAGTCGTAGGCAAGTCCTTAGGGTCCTAGGATGGTGTAAGGGTAGTTGTTTGAGTAGATTGTGCTGTTGTCGTGAGTGGTCACGACCGGCCGAAGGTGTTGCCGCCCGTCGCCGTGGAGGGGATGGCTCCGGCCATCTCCCGAGGAGCTGTTGCCGCGCACGGGTGCGTGAAGGTCTAAGTAGGTCTAAGGAGGTCGATCCACATCTAGAATACATGCAACAATCTCATGTCTAAGGACAAAGCGTATATGTTGTTTAAAGAAGGAACTACTTCTCGTGTTGGGTCAATCCTAGCACATGTCTCCACATGTGTCCACATTATTAGTTCAACATCTCCATGTCCATGACTTGTGAAACATAGTCATCAACTAATACATGTGCTAGTCTAATATTCATGTGTGTCCTCACATGAACTCCGACTAGGGACAACTTTAGAATAACCATACAAGTAAAGAGTTTCACATACAATTCACATAATTGCAAATCAATTCAAGTAGCCTTTAATGGATATTCAATGAACACAATATACAAATCATGGATACAAATGGAATATCATCATCTCTATGATTGCCTCTAGGGCATACCTCCAACAGTTTCTCCCTTCCATTTTGGACTCCACGACGAGCCGTCTATGTTGTTCAAAGCTGATTCAGGTTCAAATCCCGAAGCTGATCCACCTGCCACCCCGCACACGCAGTCTGATGCGCCGGTCGAAGCAGATTCGGTCTCCACCTCTCCCGCATCGCTAGCTTCTGCAGTCTCCTCTGCGCCGCACCGGCCTCTAACAACGCCTGTCCCGAGATCTTCTACGGCCACTGACGCTCTCCCAGTTGCGCCTCACTGATCTAGTGCTCCCACTTCTGGATCATCTGCACCAGACAATTTTGTGGCTTCCCCCGGTTCACCGTGTTTTCCTCCCTCACCTCCGAGACTCGTGCGACACCTACATGCTCCGATTTGGCCTCAAACACATCTGCAGAATAATATTCGCAAACCCAAGACTTTTACTGATGGCACCATGCACTATTAACTGCTTAGTGAAGCTACTGAACCTAGCTCGTTACGAGAAGCCCTTGTGTCTGATGATTGGAAAGTTGCGATGGATGTTGAGTTTGATGCTCTTCTAAGGAACAATACCTGGCATCTTGTTCCTCTGGCCGCTCAGAATGTCATTTATTGCAAGTGGGTTTATAAAGTTAAATGTCGTGCTGATGGCACTGTGGATCGCTACAAAGCCAGACTTGTAGCTAAGGGTTTCAAACAAAGGTACAGATTGGATTATGAGGACACTTTTAGTCCCATTGTCAAGGATGCTAGAATTCGTCTTGTGCTCTCATTGGATGTTTCAAACAAATGGAGTATTCGTTAATTGGATGTTCAAAATGTATTTTTACATGGTGTTATGGAGGAGGATATTTATATGAAACAACCCCCTGGGTATGAAGATCAATCTCATCCTAATTTTGTCTGCAAGCTAGACAAATCTCTCTATGGTCTTAAGCTGGCCCCCCCGAGCATGGTATTCTCGTTTAAGCACCAAGTTGCAAGAACTCGGTTTCCATGGGTCCAAGGCTGATACATCATTATTTTTCTTCAAGCGAGGTGATGTGGTCATCTACCTTCTTGTTTACGTTGATGATACCATAGTAGTCAGCTCATGTGATGCCACCAATGATCGCTTGTTAAATCAACTTTGTGATGATTTTGCTCTTAAAGACCTTGGTCCTCTTCACTATTTTTTGGGCATTGAAGTACTATCCTGTCCCGGTGGTGAGTTATTATTAAGTCAGTCCAAATATGCTAAGGATCTATATTGCTCAAAGCTGGCCTTAAGGATTGCAAACCGATACCTACTCCTTTGGCTGTTTCGGAAATACTTTCTGCAATTGATGGTGATCTGTTGGATGATGCTACAGCCACCAGATATCGGAGTATTGTTGGCGGTCTTCGATATCTCACACTTACGCGAGCTGATATTACATTTGCTGTTAACAAAGTGAGTCAGTACCTACATCGGCCTACTTTTGTGCATTTTGCTGCCATCAAACGGATTATGCATTACGTCAGTGGTACACTTCATATTGGATTGAAAATTGGTCACTCTCCTTCTCAGCTCATTAGTGCCTTTTCGGATGCGCACTGGGCTGGGTGTTTTGATGATCGCAAGTCTACCGGTGGTTTTGCTATTTTTCATGGTGCCAATCTGATTTCGTGGCAAGCAAAGAAACAAGCTATTGTTTCTCATTCAAGTACGGAAGCTGAATATAAAGCATTAGCCAATGCTACTGCTGAGGTCATTTAGGTTCAATCTCTTCTTGATGAATTGGGGATCATCCAGTCCAAGGCTCCTATTTTATGGTGTGACAACATTGGTACGACTTATCTATCAGCCAATTTGGTGTTTCATGCTCGCACTAAACATATTGAGGTGGATTGCTACTTTGTTCGCGAAAGGGTTGCTCAGAAGCAATTGGATATTCGGATTATTTCTTCAGCTGATCAAGTCACTGATGGTTTTACAAAGGCTTAGCTCATGCGCCGGTTACAAGAATTTAGAAACAATCTCAATCTTGCAAGTGGCTAGATGAATTTAGAAACAATCTCAATCTTGCAAGTGGCTAGATGCGTTGCGGGTTGAGATTTGGGGGGGGGGGGTGCGGGGGAGGTTAGAAGTAATTGTATAGGATATGAACTTAGAGTCCTTCTCATGTATGTACATGTCTCCTACTAGGAGATTGCCTTGTATCCTATCTTTGCCAGACTACTCTCACCGGCCTATATAATGAAGCATTCCGGCGCCCCCCAAGGGTAAGCCGTTCCAATCAATTTTACACTCGCGTTGTGCGTGCCGGCGTGAAAACCTCACTACGGGAGACAGAACTTTTGCCGAGTGCCTGGGGCACTCGGCAAAGGCATGAAAACACTCGGCAAAGCCTTTGCCGAGTGTAACACTCGGCAAAGGGCACACGGCAAATATTGTGTCGGCAAAGCCTAGTTTGCCGAGTGTCAAAACTCGGACACTCGGCAAACATGTTGCCGACGGCGGAAACACACTCGGCGAACATATGGACTCGGCGAACCGCGGACTAACGGCGTCGGACTAACGGCGAGTTTGCCGAGTGCCAAACGGGAGGCACTCGGCAAACACCTAGGCTTTGCCGAGTGTTGGCACTCGGCAAAGTCAGGGAGTTTGCCGAGTGCCACGCGCCTGGCACTCGGCAAAGCGTCCTGTGTGTGCCGAGTGCCGGCTCCGGGGCACTCGGTCAGTTCGACGCCGTGTGTGTGCGGCAAACCGGCCCCCTTTGCCGAGTGTAACGACCATAGCACTCGGCAAAGGGGCCTGTCCTACACCTGGGAAATTCCCCTTTGCCGAGTGCTATGGTCAAGGCACTCGGCAAAGGCCCCTCTTTGCCGAGTGTAACACTCGGCAAAGTGACCAGAACCGCCCCTTTTTCGATATTTTTCCACGTATAACGGACCCCTCCCAATTCACAATACACATATCACAGGCATTTGTAATAAACAACCACATGGATAATTCACAACCACAGGCACAATTCATAAACATCACAGGCATAGTTCAACATAAGCACGAAATAATCCATAAATCCAAGTTCTTCTCACAATTTAGTTTCCACATTGTTCACAATCAAGTCTACATCCGTGGAGGCCAAGGAGACCACTGCGACAAATCTTGATCTTCATTATTCGAAGCTGCCGATTGATTCTGCACATAGAATAGGACATTCTAAGGTAACATCTAAAGTTGTCAAATTTAAACTATTGAAACTTAAGCACAATGTGTAAAGTGACTCACAGGAGTAGTCGTGGGTGGCTGAGGCGGAGGGAACATCATCGGCGGTGGCGGAGGCAAAGACTGTCCCATGCTCGTAGCAAAGTTCTGCATGTACTGGAACATCTGCTCCATCCTAATCCGGTTTTCCTCCTCCAACCTCCGCCGCATTTCATCCATCTGCGCCGCCATCTCCGCCTTAATCTCCTCTTGTGCCTTCCTTGATTCTTCCACCTGGGCCTACAATATTTCATTGCAATGTTATAATGCAAAGCTAAAGTATAACAACAAACGAACGATGAATGGAAGAGAAAGAACCTGTAGAGCCTCCATCTGGAACTGCGCAGCGGTGGGTCGTGGGCGTACCGCCGGGCTCGAGTCCGTGCTCCTAGCTCGGATCTGGGAGAGAGTGGGAGTAGAGGCCGTGTCGAGGACGCCGTCGCCAATCCAATATCGGCCATGCTTCTTGCCTCCTCCCACCCTCATCACGATTTCTCCATCAATGTCCTCGGAGCTCGGATCGAAGTCTGGCCCGTGAACCTCCCTAGCCATCTTTGTATACTCGCTGACGCGGCTGTATATGCTAGGGTGGCTGTACGCCTCGGACGGGTCGTCTGGGTTGAAATCTATATCGGCCGTCGCCTTGCCCTTTTTGGAGAGGACCCATGCCTTGAGCTGGGAGCAAGGTCGGCCATCATGTGACGCCGACTGCGGCAAAATACAAAATCATTAAAAATTACGTAGAACTGAACGTTACAATAAAGAATTGAAGTTGCGTACCCATTTTTCTCTATATTCATCAAGGCTTAGGCTGCCTTGATGGTGTGATGCAGTCGGCATCTGCAAACGCCGCTGCCGGCAAGAAAGGTGGGTCTCCAACCACCCGGGCTCCAACCACACGTCGACCATCCTCTCCCAGCACGGCATATGCGCACGACACCACCACGGAGGCACCTACATCATCAAGCGTGTGACGTATGAAAAAGAAAATGAGCCTAATTAATCATAAATAGTATGGATCAACGTTCTTTACTTACCATCATGAATTGATCCTTAGTCAGGTTCATTGTTCTTGCCTCCTCTTTTCTAACCTTCGTATGATTGTATTGAGCGTTGAACTCTATGATGGCCTGGATGCGCGCCTCGTAATGCATGTCCCTCACGAGCTTCTTGGCGGCTACATCACAGACGGCCTTCGCCTTGGCCTCGAACCCCTCCTGGCATCTATAGAAGTCCTGCATATACACACGTAAACCGTTATTATTTCAAGAATGTCGAAAGTAGCTGATGTATTGAGCAATTTAGTACGAGGAGTACTTACCCACAGCTCGGCCTTGACCCGCTCCGCTATGTTGGGGAATCTTCTTTGTTGACGATCAGGGACGTCGGGGGCGGCGACGTAGTGGTCCCACGTGTAGGCCGGCTGCAGCTGTCCGGCGTACACCACCAAGCCAGGGAAGTGAACCCTGCACAAAAGGCCAAGGATACCGTTGGCCTTACGGTTGTGGTCACCCCCGCTGAGCTTAACCCAACTCCTGCACAAGTAATTAATATGAATTATTAGTTTTTGTAACTTACAACATAAGAACAATTTTAAGAATATTTAAAGTTACTTACTTGATCCCAACCGGTTTAATGAGCGGGCGTAAATGCTCAGGTATCGGCCGCTTCGGGAGGGATGAGGGACCTCGCAACCATATCTTGGCCTGGGTATCCCCTGCCTCCCCATCCCCCTCCTGCTCGTGCTGCTCCTCCTCCTCCGCCTCCTCGTCCCCAGAGGAGTGTGCGGAAGGTACCTCCTCCTCCTCCTCCTCCTCCTCCTCCTCCTCCTCAGGTTTAGGCGACGGGGGCCTCGCCGCTTTACCTTTCCCTCGAGGCCTCTGGACCACCTCCTGCTCCTCCTCCTCCTCCTCCTCCTCAACCCTACGTCGAGGCCTGCCTCGACGCCTCCCTCGACCACTCCCTGAACGTGACCCTGACCCTGAACCAGTCCCTGCCGCGGCCAGTCTCTCGCAAATCGACGTGAGCTTCCTGATACCGCCCACCATTGCTTAATGACCTGCAATTAAAAAGAGTACACGAGTCAGCATAGGCAAACAAAACATAATTAGAAATATATGCAAATTACAAGTAATTATAGCTAAATTATTACGAATCATACATGTATTAGAAATAATCATCATGATCGGGATTAGCTGGATCATAAGTCTCATCATCACTATCACGCGTGTCGATATAGTCAAGCTCGTGCTCCGAAGAAGAAATGTCGTCATCACTGTCATTATCTAACTGTAATCGTTGAAGTAATTCTAAATCCTTCACATTCTGAACCTCGTCTCCACCGTCTTCTGCAGCAACCCTCTCGTTGTCTACTTCCATTCCGATCGCTTCGGTTAAATCTATCACAAAACTCCCTTCGAGCCCATCTTCTTGGAATAACTCTCCTTCGTACGTGTCGGGGTCTATATTGTAATCTTCATTGTTTGGTACAGGTAGTTTACCGTGTGGTGATACCTTGTACACAACATCCCAACCCTTAAGACGGCTGTCGGTTTGGCACGGGTATGACAAATAATAAACTTGCGTGGCCTGTTGAGCCACAATATAGACATCGTCTCCTGGTAACCTGGATGACTGTCGAATTTCGACTAGCCCAAGGTTAGGGGCCCGTCTCACGACAGATGGATCAAACCAATGGCATTTGAATATAACTGGATTAAGAGGTTTACACCCATGAAAAGTGAGTTCGTATATTTCTTCAATTCTTCCGTAGTACTCGACTCCATCGGAGCCTGGCGTGAAAACTCCGGTATTTGTGGTTCTTCGATTGGGCCGACTCTGCTCGTGCCTTGTTGTGTGAAACCTATATCCGTTGACGTCATAACCGGCAAACGACATGACCCTATAGTCACAGCCATCGGCAACCTGTCTCAACTCGGCATTCATAGACGCATCGATTCGGCCCTGCAAGTACGAACAGGGCGGTTCGTTATATTAATCGTATGCACGAGTATCTAGAATGTTCGCGGAAATGAAATTTTACCTTCTGTTTGAACCAAGAAATGAAATCGGGCATTCCATTTCCCGCACCCTCTTTAAGAAGAGTCTCAGCTTCGTGCGGGGTCGGTTGCCTTGATTTACGCCAGAATTGACGATGAAATTGCCTATGCCAACGAGAAAGATACGTTTAGGCAAGAGATACCATTAATACGTCGAAATAAGTTTGTCGATGACTTACATCATGTACGGCTCCACTTCAGATAGGTTGGTCAACACATATAGCATGATAGAGCGCCACTCTTCATGATTAAGGGTCTTGCGGGTCGCACCACTTGCACTTCCGAGTTGCCCTCGGAAAATACTAAGGCTTAATTCATCTTCGCTAGCATTGTAACGAGGAGGTGGATTATGCACACTAGGAAGGTTCTCAGCGTAGTATTTCGATGTGAAGTTTGACACCTCCTCCAGAATGTATGCCTCTGCAATGGATGCTTCAATTTTGCACTTATTCTTACATTTAGTTCGAAGAACCTTTTGACATCTCTCAATTGAGTAGCACCAACGACCCTGCACAGGCCCCCCCATTCGTGCTTCATACGGGAGGTGTAGAATCATATGCTGCATTGGATTGAAGAACCCTGGAGGAAAGATCTTCTCCAACTTACAAAGCAACACAGGCGCCATTGTTTCCATTTCTGCAACCACGGTACGAGATAACTCCTTCGCACAAAGCCGGCGGAAGAAATTGCTCAACTCCGCTAGCACCTGCCACACATGCTCAGGGAAATAGCCTCGAACCATCACCGGAAGGAGGCGCTCAAGCCATATATGGTAATCATGACTCTTGAGCCCGTTGATTCGCATAGTTGCTAAATTCACTCCCCTCTTCAAGTTCGCTGCATAGCCATCAGGGAACATTAATGTTTGGAACCATTCTAGAACCTCCCTCCTTTGAGCCCTCGTCAGAACGAAATCGGCCTTAGGCTTCCTCCATGACTTGCCAGCTCTTGGAGGCGCCATGTTTAGCTGTGGTCTGTTGCACAATGTCGCTTGATCCACTCTAGCCTTAACGTTATCCTTTGTCTTGTCAGGAATGTCCATTATAGTACCAAAAATTGCCTCGGCGATATTTTTTTCCGTGTGCATTACATCAATGTTATGTGGAACAAGGAGATCATCAAAATATGGAAGCTTCCACAAGCACGACTTCTGCGTCCAAGCATGTTGCTCGCCATATCCTAAAAAACCACCTTCTTCATTATTGAACTCAAGAGCGTCTAACTGAGCACGAACTGCGGCCCCTGTCATCATCGGCGGTGCGGGGGCTGTAACTACAACATCTTTGGTAAAGTTCTTCATGTCTCGTCTAAATGGATGGTCAGGAGGGAGGAATTGTCGATGTTTGTCGAACGATGAATATTTGCCCCCTTTCGACAACCAAATAAACTTCAAAGATGCTTTACATACTGGGCAAGGGAACTTCCCGTGAACACACCATCCGGAGAAAATCCCATATGCCGGCAAGTCATGCAGTGAGTACTGGTACCAAACATGCATCTTGAAGTTTGTCTTTGTGCATCGGTCATAGGTCCATACCCCTTCCTCCCAAGCACGGAGCAAATCATCAATCAGAGGCTCCATATACACACTCATATTATTTCCCGGATGCTCTGGAATTATCAACGACAAGAATATATTATGTCGTTGAAATAGGACGCCGGGTGGGAGATTCAGTGGGATAACGAAAATGGGCCAACAGGTGTACGGGGCGGCCGCCATTCCATAGGGATTGAACCCATCAGTTGCCAACGCAACGCATACGTTACGGGCCTCTACAGCTTTTGCAGGATAAATCGCATCAAAGCTTCTCCAGGCTTCAGCATCGGATGGGTGTACCAGCTTCTCTGGATTATAGCGACGGCCATTTTTGTGCCATGTCATCTGTTTCGCGGATTCTTCAGTCATGAAAAGCCGTTGGATCCTCGGTATGAAAGGAAGATACCGTAGAACCTTCACAGGAATTGCGAGCTGCTTTTTCTGACCGTCACCAGAATCAACCTCCAGAAATCTAGACGATTCACACTTCACACAGTATTTTGCTTCCGCATACTCTTTCCTAAATAAGATGCATCCCTTCGGGCATGCATGTATATGCTCGTATGGCATCTTAAGTGCACGAAGGAGTTTCTGTGCCTCATACATGCTCTTTGGCAAGATGTGACCAACCGGGAGCAGGCTTCCAAAAACTGTCAACATAATATCAAACGCGTCTCGACTCAAACTAAACTGAGACTTCACAGCCATTAGGCGTGCAATGGCATCTAGCTGAGAAACCTTGGTATGGCCGTGAAGGGGTTGCTGTGCCGCAGACAACATTTCGTAATAAGCCTTAGCGGTAGCCTCTGGCTCCTCCTCCCTACGTGCCTCTTCGAAGTGTGCTTCATGAAAGTCATTCAACATATCTCCCACCCCGGCATCATCATCAAATTCCTCGATTCGTTGTCTCAAGACCTCCTCTCTCCCACGGTCAGATTCACCATGGTAGATCCACCTGGTGTAGTCTGACGTAAATCCGTTCTTCACCAGATGTTTGCCCATCTCCAGCTTGGTTTGCCGACGCATGTTTCCACATTTGCTGCACGGACACCAAGTCGATCGAGCTCCATTGACACTTGCAAACGCCCGTTCCAAGAAAGCATCCGTCTTGTCAAGCCATTCATTGGTCAACGTATTCTGACTAGTTCGACCCGTGTACATCCACTGACGATCCTCCATCCTCTACCATTTAAATACGTAATACAAAATTCACATGGCATATACACGCTCCTATATTGTCTACTAGGTAAAGATAGGTCCTAATCCCACCCGAGGATGTGTAGGTCTGCCATAGCTCCATGGGATGCAAGTGATACCAACCCTCGTGAGGGCCATCTGCCCGGGCCGAGGGTACCTTCTTTGCATGCAAGACTTCTGCCACGACTTCTCTCCTGTATCTACACGAGTACCCGCGCGGTATTAACTTAGGAAACATTTGAGCATCACTCCTCTCGGCGCATTAGCTAGAGCTTGGAGGTTACATTTCGTGCAGTCTGAAAATGAAGAGAACTACATGGGTAACACCATCTTTTGAGAACAACCTAGCCAAAAATTTGGTTCTTTGCTACGACAGTCCATCAAAATAACTCATTTGAGATTCAAAGAGAGATGCCTTTACCCGCTACTCCATCCATCCTAATATGTAAAACCGCCGGACAAACTTGACACGGTATGCAATGCTCACATTTGATGCCTAATGCCATGAAACCATCAGAATTGAAGGGATGGAAACTTGGAACTGGGCTAAGGACATTCTCAATGCAGGTGTCATATGAGTATGATACACAGTTAATATCATGACATATAGGAACTACTGAGGACATGGCATGTCATTTATGAGGCAGAGAAGAACAGAGGTTCGTGAGGATGAAACTTCTGTACACACTTACGAAGATCATGACACTGCTACGAAACT
>NC_028457.1:4394182-4397447 GCF_000263155.2 Setaria italica
TGATCTAGCACTCGGCATACCCTTTGCCGAGTGCTAGATCCGGGGCACTCGGCAAAAGCTGTTTTTCCCCCGAAACACCGCAGTGACACTGCGACGTGGACCCGAGTGCCCTATTTGTGACTTTGCCGAGTGCCCTATTTGTGACACTCGGCAAACCATCCCTTTGCCGAGTGCCCTAGGTAGCACTCGGCAAACACCTACCTATATTGCATGTCCAACACCACTTTTAGTAATTAAAAGGACGTAAACTTTGTGTAAACCTAGTCCAATTCACTAAACATTGCGTATTTCATTTTTTAAGTAATATTGTACCATTATTTCATGGATTTATAGCTCATATTTAATTTATATCTATTAAATTCATATACGTCCAATTAATGAATAAAAATTACCAAACGGATCTGAAAATTTCCCAAAATTTGACATGAACCTATCTATGTTCTCTATAGCCTATAAAAAAAAATTTGGACTCAATGAGAATTATATTTATCGATTCATCTCAAAATCTTACCGGATCCTTTGAACTTCTCTGAAACCTCTCCGGAGATGCTTCGAATTGTAAACATCATATGTCAAAACTTGTGCGAAACCTTAACAATTTTTTACCACGGCCTCTGCATACGAAATCAAAGCATCTTGCAAAATCTCATGATTTTCAAACTTCGTTTGTATTTTTTAGAATTAAACAATCATTTGGCCACACGTTCGTAGTCGTGTTTCCTTAGCAACATGTTCGAAATTTCTTTTCATTTTCTGGGTGAGACATCAATTTAGACTCACTAACATGAATATGATTTTTTCACTCATATTATTCCATTATTCCAACCACCTGCAGTTCAAATTTGACTTAAATCAAAAAATTACTCTAAATGAAATTAATTGATTAAATATAGCAAACAGGTCAAAAAATAGTCCATCTTCTACAATGCAGTGCAAAATGCCATACATGTGGAGTGTAAAAAGTTTGGAGGGTGGAGGAGGGGAAAAAAAATTATGTTTGCCGAGTGTGTAAAAAAACACTCGGCAAACGCTATAGTTTGCCGAGTGTACACCCTAGCACTCGGCAAACTATAGGGTTTGCCGAGTGTCCCATAGCGACACTCGGCAAAGACTATAGTTTGCCGAGTGTCCCACCGTGGCACTCGGCAAACTTGTGCCTTTGCCGAGTGCCCTATATTGACACTCGGCAAACACTAACGGCCGTCACGGATGGGCGCCGCCGTCGGCACGGGGAAGTCACGTGGGCGTCAGTTTGCCGAGTGTCAAAGTTTGCCGAGTGCCGCCTGGGTGTTTGCCGAGTGTTTTTTGGAGGGCACTCGGCAAACATGTTGTTCGCCGAGTGTTTTATTTTTGCCGAGTGTTTTTGGTGTTACACTCGGCAAAACGGTTCTTCGCCGAGTGCCCGAAGAAAAGCACTCGGCGAAGTTATTACACTCGGCGACTTTATGCTTTCCCGTAGTGCCTGCCGGCGGTAAATAAATGCATATGTAGCTCTACCTGCAATATGCATGGTATTACGAGATACGGGTACGTTAGGATGATCCCGCCAACTGCAGTTCACTCTTGGACAGTCGCGCAAGCACGAGTAGCTATGGTTGGCATCCTTTCATTTTCAGACTTTAGGGCCACCGTACCCTCCTTCCATCCACTGATGTCCCGTCCCATACTCCCATCGTAGCGCGCAATAGAAGGAATATAATAATTACTATCGCTTTCGTTTTCAGGCTGCAGGGAGGTTGGAATACACCAACAAATCAAACCATTATTAGTTATTAGAATCGATGCAATGCGCTAAGGCCAAGGAAGGAAAGACCAAGCAACTTACTAGGGATGGCTAGCAGCAGTGCCATGAGCAGCGTGGAGGCCATGGTGATTCTGACGACGCTGCTGCAGCTGGCCAGGTTCGCCGCGGGCTCCATGGGCCCCCGGTTCTCTTCGCGGCGGCTGCTGATCCCCGGCGTACGGTTGCTGCAGGTGATGAACCACAACTCCGTGACCTACACCCTTGGGCTCATGAGGCCACCTTCTTCTTCCTCGGACGACGACCAGACCTGGAACGACTTGTTCCAGGTCTGGGCCGTCCTCATCGTGACCATGCAGGACAGCGTCCACATCGGGCGGCCGTACAGGACCCAGCGGATGACCCTGATCGACCTTCTGTCCTCCCTGTGGTCGGCCAACCTCCTCCGGGAGCAGACGCGGCTGCGCCTCAAGGTGCCCCTCTGGCTCATCTGGTCCGTCCACGCGTCGCGGATCGTCTGCTACTACGTCTCCAGCCACCGCGCGGCCAAGGCGTCCTGCGACAAGATCAAGCTCGTCAGCGACTACATGACGGCGTCGCACGACGACGACGACGCCTGCCCGCGCACCATGCGCGGGTACAGGTACATCGTGACTGGGGAAGAAAGCATACTGGATGATCATGATGCCAATGCCAGGCCACCCCATGACCATGAGGAGCTTGTGACCGTGGAGAAGGTGTGGGAGCAGCAAGCCCACGACAGGTTGCTGGGCTCCGCAGCCGACGGCGACAGCCGGTTCAAGGACGTGTGCCTCTCCTTCGCACTGTACAAGCTGCAGCGCCGCCGGTTCTTCAACTTCCCCATCGCCGAGGCCACGCACCCGGCCACGCGGCGGCTCGTCTCCGGCGCCATCCTGGAGGAGGGGCCCGACGGCGGCTACGACCGGGCGCTCCGGGTCACCGAGGCGGAGCTGTCCTTCCTCCACGACTTCCTGTACAGCAACCGCGACTGGGTGTTCTCCGCCGGCTTCCCTTGGGTGAGGCTGCTCCTGTCGCTGCTCATGACCGTGGCCGCCTCCTACCTCTTCCACGCCGTTGGAGACATTACTGCTGCTATTCCAAGGCGAGGAGTGTTCGTCACCCATTGCGTCATCGCCGTCGTCGTCTGCAGGGAGCTCATGGAGGTTGGCGTATATGCTCTGTCGCAGTGGACCAAGGTCGCCATCGTCTGCCACCACGTCAGGCTCAGAGCCAGGGGAGGCGGCTGCCGCCGGATTCTTCCGATTCGCAGCTCCGACGCCTGCTCGTGGAGAAGGTGGCGAGGATCGTGTTCTCTATCATCAGCACGGGCCGGTGGGACCAGCGGATTCGCCAATATAACCTGCTCATGATGCCCGGGAATCGAGTGGCCGGCGGTTGGCCCGTTGGTCCCGAGCGGTGCGACATCCGGGCCAGCATCCCAAGAAGGGCCAAGCTGGATAGCGAGGTGAAGAAGTGCTCTTCAGTCCGCTCAAGGACCTCGTC
>NC_028457.1:4397547-4405051 GCF_000263155.2 Setaria italica
GGCTAATAATTCGGCCCAACGACTGCAGGCCGTGAACAACCGGCTGCTGTCCGATTACTTTCGGAATGCATTCGCGGCGGGCGGCGACCAAGGATCGTCCCTGCTGGTGGAGGACCCCGCCGGCGAGCTCGACGGCGAGAGCCACAAGATCCTGGTGTGGCACATTGCCACCGGCCTGTGCCAGATAAAGCTGCTGCTGGAGGACAAAGCCGGTGCCGGCGACCTGTACGCGCTGCCAGCGACGCCGCCGCATTACGCCGCAGTGGCGTGCCTGTCCAACTATTGCGCGTACCTGGTCACACAGAAGCTGGTGCCGGACAACGGCCTCGTCGCCGAGGAGGTGTTCGACGACGTGCGCGAGGAGGCCTACACCGCCCTGCGCGGGTGCAGCACGGTGAGGGAGATCCGCGACAGGCTTGTCCCGGCTGCTGCTGCTGCTGCACATGGCGGGGCGGCGGCGAGCACGACGACGATCGTCGGAATGGGCGCTCAGCTGTCGGAGAAACTCCTGTTGGCGTACGGCTGCAGGGACGACCATCTCTGGGAGCGACTGGCCAGGTTCTGGGCGGGGTTCCTGCTGCACCTGTCGGCATCCACCAGGGCGGCCAAGCATGAAATACATCTCCAAGGCCGTGGGGAGCTCACCACGCACCTGTGGGTGTTGCTCTCGCATGCTGGCTTCCTCGGCAAGACCAGCCACGGCCAGCAGTTGCTGGACCCGGTCGACCTCGACGACGCCTGATCTGAGCCTGACCGCCTCTTCATTTTTCTTAACACTTTAATTGCATATATATTCTGAAGAGATAAAACAATAGATCCCAATGTGTTGAACTTTGTAATCTCTATTTGCATATGATGGAATCAAAGCTGGCTATAGAAAAAAAAAACGCCAATGTCGACACCTTGCCGGCGGTGACCACCCTTCCATCTCCTCCTGCCTCCTCTTCCTTCCAATACCTCGTACGAAGTTTTTGCCATATCAGATTGGGCTCCAATATGCCAGAGCAGATTGGGCTTCAAGAATTTTTAATTTTATATTATTTAATATACGAATTTGCAAAAATATTTATCTCAATTTTTTTTTACAGATCTAGCATCATGATGCCAATTCATCAAGTAGAAGGAGAGCTGGACCATGGCCCATCGAACCTACCACCACTTCATCTGGCGGTAGCCAGTTGAACTAGTGGTAGGCTTTGTCGCCACGCTACACCTGGTTATAGCCGTGCTTTTAGCTGGCTGTAGCCGGTTGAACCGGCTATAGCCAGCTACCACCCGGCTATAACACCTATATTTGGATTAAACTTAATAATTTTAAATATATTTTACTAGAAAATTATATTTCATGTATATTTTTGGTATTGGACTGAGTTAAAAAAACATCTGATCCATATTTTTACTTCGGACTGAGTCGAATAAATATTTGATTGAATTAAGTATCTATAAAAAATTATATTTGAGCAAAAAAATTAAATCTGAAATGAAATAATTAAAATAAAAATATATGGAGTTTTCCAAATAAATATTGAAGTTATAATTATACATTAAATAATATTTGTAAATTCTAGATTACATCAAATTAATATTAAAGCCATATAACATTGGACAAAAGATTTTATAAATAAAAAATGGTGGATAAGAAGGAAACATTGGAAATGGAGATTACCCGGCATGGTATTGCATAACTGGTTGAACGAAATTGCATAACTGGAGATTACCGCTTGAACAGCTTTATAAGGTTCTAGGTTTTTAATTGGCTATAAAAGTTTGCCCACGTATGCCTCATACACCACCTGCTCTTTAAGAGCACCTTCATCAATAGCCCCTACTTTAGGCCCCTACTTTATTGAGTAGGGGCTGCCCCAAACTTTCTGGGGCTTGGTTTTTTGTGCTCAACTCCAGCAACAGTTCCTACATCTCAACGCCTACTTTTCTTAAGACAGGTGGGATCCATGGGTCAGTCACTTAAATCTTTTTTCCCCATTTTCCTCTCCACCGGCCTCCTCCACCCTCTTCTCTCTCCGGCCTGTCCTACTCCCTCCTTCTCCCCCGAGCCTGGCTACCCTTGCTTGACCTCCTTGACGAGCAGAGCGACACACAGCGCGGTGAACGCCGGTGCGGGCTTGGATCCAGGTGGTGGCGCTCGAGCTCCTCCTGGTGGTTGGCGGATTCAGCCTAGTGGCGCAGGGTCTGGTGTCGGGAAGGTTGCGTGAGCTGCTTAGGGGCCACCTCGATTTGGTCGGCGGCGGCCCGTGCAATGGCCCGTGCTCAAGCTTGGGGTGGCGGGAAAGGAGTGGCATGGTTTGATTTGGTTGGTGGCATCCGCATCGGCCATGAGGAGGGACGGGGACGTCCGCAGCTAGAGCTCAAGGAGCTGGCCATGGTTGAAGTTGATCGCAGTGGTGCTTCATCCACCGGCGGCAATCGAGCTGATGGCCAACATGTCGAGCTGCATCTAGGCCATTGATGGGGCAGCATGTCTCATCTTGTCCAGATTTAGCTGGGCGGCGCCAGTGACCGTATGGGCCAAGATCCGCTTGGATCTGTCAGGGGAGGGGCAGCATGGCGGTGGCGCAGCTTGGAGGGGTGGATCCCGAAGCAAGGGAGGCGAGGAAGACCATCAGCACGGCTGGGAGCTAGCGGAGCTCGTGCCTGGGGCGGTGGCGCTCGTGTCTGTACTTTATAGATGCTCAAGCTCGACTAGGAAGATGAAGAAGAGAAGGAGCACGCGGTCCAACGAACAAAACCACCAAGTAGGGTCCTCCCTAGAGACCCGTGGGAGAAGGGATTCGGGATGGAAAAGTAGGGTCCTCCCAAGAGTAAGGACCTGAGTAGGGTTCCTAATAGATTTTATTTTATTTTTCACCCTCGGTCCCTACTTTTTAAATAGGGGCCTGAGTAGGGGCTTTGCTGGAGTTGCTCTAAGTCCAACCATTGCGTTGTCGTACGATGCTCCATATTACTATTCTGCATGTCATCGATTGCTTGCAAGATACCCTTATGTCGGTCGTGTATTAGACACGCATTTGGTACATCTTTCACAATCATCTACTTTACCCTATCCAGAAACCAATATCAAGTATCCCCGAATTCTTTCTCCATAAAGAAAATCGCCAACAGCAACAGCTGCCAGTTACCATCAGCTGCAATGGCTGTGAGGATTGTGCATTTATACCTTCCTGTCAAAAATGTCCCATCTATGCAAATGGCTGGGCGGCGGTGCGTAAAAGCCTCAATGAAAGCACCCAAGGCCAAGAACGACCGTTGGAGTACCTGCTTCCCTGGTATCTGGGCCCATGGATACATTTTTAAGTCATAGTAGCCTCTAGGATTTCTAAGGCATATGGTCAGGAGCAGCACCAGCATATTATGATACGAAGCTTCATACCTCCTCCACCTTATCTCCAGCGCCTTCTGCTTCGCTCTGTAAGCTTTGTTGTAGCTAATTTTATATTTGAAGTTCTCCTCAATAGCACAAGTTATTGACTTTGGCTCAAAGCTAGGATTGTCCATGATATGAGGATACATGTAGTTAGCAACAAATGCAGCTATGAGGTTGCGGTGCTGTGGGTTTAATTGCTAAAGCAGGCATGTGTGTTCCACCATTCTAGTGACCTCCCAGTAATCCTTCCACTTTCCCTTAGAAGTGTACACCCTGAAAGGGCATTCACTTTTCACACAACACACATTATATATTCTCGAACTACTCCTAACCACATTGAACTATCTTTGCAAAGATAGAGTTGACCAACATTTTATCACCATTGGCATACATGGCACCGATACAGACCTCATTCTCCCTATACTCCTAGGGACCGCTTCTCCCTGTACTCCTAGGGACCGCTTCTCCTTCATTTACACTTAGGTTCAAAAAGTCATACATGGACTAGTTCTGTGGGACATGATAACCATCCTCATCAGGAGTCATCATCCATAGTCTGAATGTGCTCTTCGCCCTTCCTCTGAAACTCATCGACTATCTCTGGGATGTCTTCGCCCTCATCAGCCTCGCCAGTTGCTTCAAAAGGTTCGTGTGAAGTATCTCCATCATCTCCTAACATCTCAAGTTCAGCCCCTTCTTCACTTGGTTCATGCATTGTCTCCGAATCTTCAGAGGCTATATCTCCCTCACCTTCATCTTCCTCAGGCAGTTGACTACTAAACTCAATCTTCTCGAATGTTTGAACAAATAATACCAGCGGTATAACTCGGTTAGTACTAATATTCACATTGTTCCTCCAGTTTTGGGTTCCTCCAAGCGGCATTAGCTCCCAAAACACTACTTCCCTTCGATTCACCAATGCCATGACCGAGATCTCATGTTCATCTTGATTAAGTCAGAAAGCTTTAAATAGCAAATTGCATATTGAACCCTCAAGTCCTCTCTCTTGCTCTGGGTACTTTTTTTGTGATCGACCTAAACTCTAACAAATCTACCCCTTCGGGACCATATCTAACTTCCCTTGACACTTGAAAATACAAACTTTCTAACATGACTGCCAACATATACAACACCAATTACTCATACTGCCTCCTATATATTTAATCTACACCACTAAATCTTTCTGTTATTTTGAAATGTACAGTTCAGACCTCAATCTACATCTATTCAAATATTTTGTAATATGTAACTTTCATATCTAATATTTACATCACTAATACTTTTGGTCCTTTATATCTAATATTTTTATCACATATTTTCATCAAATATAATTTTAAATTACCTCATAGCATGTAATAAACGTACATATATTTACATTTTTTGTCCTAACTTTTATGTAACTACTATTTCTAATATTCGCATTGACATCTAATATTTATATCTCATACTACCATTAAATGTTTTCTATTAAACATACTTTTTCCTTCTATTTAAACTAATATTTATAATCACTAATACTTCTACTAGTGACTAATATTACTAATATTCCTAATTATTTCTATTTAAACTAATATTTCTAATCCTTCGAATATGTTACTTATAGCTAATATTTAGATCAAGAAATTATATTCGTCTGAATCACTAATATTTTTGTTAACTATTGCTAGATCTACTATCCTTCTCATACATCTGTTCACTACTGCTACTATAGCTACTACTATTGGTATAAATAGATTTTGAAATTTACATGAAACGAAGCGCAGATCCAACAAAGCTTCGCTGCTTCCTTTTCTCCCCTCCCCTCCCCTCCTCCACTCCACTCCCCTCCCCTCTCCTCTTCCCCCCTCCCCCCCTCCTCCCATCTCCTTTTCTCGGGCCCAGAATGACACGTGCCGGCCGATTTTCAGCTATATTCCGCCATTTGAATTGGCGGCAATGGTTACCGTCGGGTGGTCCGGCGGTATCTCTGTGGGCTCACAGCGCAAACAACTTTCTGCCGGATCATCCGGTGGCTACTTTCATGGGCCCCGCGATGGCAGCCGTTACTGCTAGTTGATCCGACGGTTCCCGCCTGGCCCACTACGCGGCCCGCGAACGCCACTCCTACCTCCAGTTCAACTATCGGTACGTAAACCGCCATTTCAACCGGCGGTTTTTATTCTTACCGTCGTTTCAGCTGGCGGCCGCTGGATCATCTGACGGCATGATGTAAGATCTGCAAAAAAAAATTGAGAATTATTTTTACAAGTTTGAAAATAAATAATATAAAAAAATTCGGGCTTCAATGCGCAACATTGAGTTTTTGCCACAGCCTTTAAGTGGGCTGAACCACCCCTAAGGCCAGTTTCCTACCGCCCTGGCCCAGGGCGAGTTCTCTGAGACTGCTCGTCTGTCCTCTTCCTTAGAAGCAAAGCCACGGATCCCCACACTGCAACGGAAAAGGTTAGTCCAAAGTCCAAACCACATTTTTAACCCATTTTACTAATTTCCTGACCAAGATAGATAGGTATCAATTGTATTCGGAAAAAAGGAAAAAAGGTGTAAAGAAAAGAGACGGTGAGAAAATTAGAGCTAGAAAGTGCCATTTAATATCAACCTAAACTGACACTTAACAGCAAAGAAGTTGTACTTCTAGGGAAGATTTTCGACAATGTTCAATCTACATCGACAGGAATACATATAAGCAGTTGATCATAGTAACCAAAGTGTAGCATCTCTCTTTACTTGTACCACCAGTACTACGAAAATTCTTCAGCACCTCAGTAATACCAACAACCACTCAACATCTCAGATGAGACCAGCTGATCGACAATGCATCCAAAACTTCAGACGCCATGAGAATATACCGGCAAGGCTTTTGTTACAGCCCGCACAAATATCCAATTCATCAACTGAATCCTCTCAAAAAAAAATCAACTGAAACAACTAGTCCTATAAAAAAACTGAAAAAACTACTATTTTTTAGATGAACATGACAATAGAATTACCAAACTACATATCCAATTCATCAACTAATACTTTAATCCTTTTTACCCATTCTTTTCCACATCACACAAAGGGGTAAATAGCCCGTACACATCCACACACACTGACACACACCCTTAAGGTGTCTGGGCAACGGCTGGGCCGCACCCTGGCTAGTTTCCTTAGCCCCTGACCTAGGGCTGGTTCTTTGAGGCCTCGCACGTTGGCTGGTTGTTAGAACTTGAAGCCAGGCCACAGACACCACGCTGCAACGGTAAACGTCAGCCCAAACCACCCATTTCACTAATTTCCTGACCAAGATAGTTGGATAGATAGATGTATTCGGAAAAAGAATAGAAGTGCAAACAAAATAGAGGTGGGTGAGGAAATTAGAGCTTGAGAGTGCCATTGAATATCAACCTAAATTGACACTTAACAGCAAAGTTGTACTTCTAGGGAATATTTTCGACAACGTTCAATCTACATCGACAGGAATACATATAAGCAGTTGATCATAGTAACCACAGGGTAGCACCTCTCTTCTCTAGCCGATACCACCAGTACTACGAAAATTCTCCAGCACCTCAGTAATACCACAGGACAACCACTCAACATCTCATATGAGACCAGCTGATCAACAACGCATCCAAAACTTCAGACGCCATGAGAATGTAGCGGCAAGGCCTTCTGTTATGCACTAACTAGGTTTTGCTGGGGTTCAGGAGCTCGCCAAGATTCAAGTGCAAGCTGTTCCTCATGGTTCTCCTTCCTGCTGCACCAGCATTGCCCTTCCTCATCATTGCTGTAAACTCGCTGTAGTCGATTTGTCCATCCTGAAGTGAAAACCAGATAGAAATTAACTGGTGAACAACCAAAACCAAGATTTGTGAATGCAACTAGAACAGGGAGACGGAGAGTAGATCAAATATAAAACCGACTAACATTGTTCTGGTCAACATCTTTAATCATATCCTCAAGGTGAACATCATCAAGACCAAATTCACGGCATGCTTGTGACAGCTCATCAATGGTTATAAAGCCACTTCCATCTTTGTCGAAAAATGAGAATGCTGAAACCAAGTTTTCCTCCCTCTCCAGCTTATTCATGTGCAACGTAGCTGCATGAATTCACCATAGTCGATGGTTCCGCTGTTGTCA
>NC_028457.1:4405151-4427201 GCF_000263155.2 Setaria italica
GATTATGATTGAACTAGTAAAGACTGAACAAGCACTTACTGCTTTCCATTAGAGCTGGATTTCATTCTCTGTCAATTCTGAGCCTACCCTTTTCAAGCCATCTTTCAGCTCATCAAATGTAATAGTACCACTATTGTCTGTATCAATCATTTTAAACAGCTCCTTGAGGCCTCCAATCTCTTCCTCAGACAGGCTTTCAGCAATAACCTGCATAGTGAAAAGATGCCTACAGCATTGTCAAACTTTTTAAGATTACCACTACAAGTTCCACGTTGTACATTGAGCAATAGAGACATTATTATGCAAATCCAGTTATCTGCTTTGATAAAATGAATCTGAACAAAGCCATTGCTGAATATAAAAAAAATTGGATGGACCTAGTGACTAGTGAGCATTATTATGACACGCAGAGTAGAAAGCAGAGGTATGACTATACATTCCTTTACCCTCTACTAGAATTGTATTTGGTTACAGAATAATGTGCCACCTTCATAGTGATCATAATTCAGGAATCACTACAGTTAACAGTAAGATTATTTCAGACAGAGTGGGAAAATAGTCATGTGGAGTTGGCTTTTGAAACACAGCCAGAGTTAGCAGTAACTTAAATGGAGCATTAATTATTAGGGCATTAATGTAGCAATAAACAAAACATAAACGATTAACAGAACCTAAAGGTGCAGAATCAGTTATCATATCAAATAGGGATAAGTAACCGTACCCTCAATGCCATCTTCTTGAGCTTGTTCATTGCCGAAAAATGCTTCAGCCTTGACAAAACAGCAGAATCAATAGGCTTATCAGGTGCCACGGCATCATCAACAATCCATGGGTGACCTGACACATACAACACCATAATCCACTATGAGTTAACAAAAATGCATATCCTCAGTGGACATGTGGGACATATATACCTACACAGCTACACCGCAACTACATGAGAGAGATGAAGGAGTGTACTTACAAAGAACCTCATGAGCACTAAATCTCTTCTTAGGATCCCGAGTAAGCATATTACGAACCAGATCCTTAGCACTATCAGAGATACTTGGCCAGGGTTCAGATTCAAAATCAAGTTTGCCTCGCAGAATCTGCCTGAAGATTCCCGCTTCAGTTTCTGCGGAGAAAACATATTCGATAACGGAAAACGTGTGAATTTGCGGAGTCAAACAAATTTGGTGCTTTGAATGACAAATACTAATTCTAAAAAAAAATGGCATATACTTTACCTGCCCAAAATGGGGGGACACCACAAAGCAAAATGTACAGGATGACCCCTGCGCTCCACACATCAGCTTCTGGACCATAGCATTTCTGTAGTACCTCTGGTGCGACATAGTAGGGGCTTCCAACAACATCACTGAATTTGTCACCTGAGTAAATGGAAAAGAACAGCTTGCATAATCAATAAACTTGGCCCAACAGACACATAAAACATCCTTAGCCAATCTGTGTACAATTTAGAATGCAAATACCATTGTACCAAACACATAAAAATAAAATCTCATAAACCATTATGTACTACATTAATAAGAATAAAGTCTAGTGTTCAGATTCATGTTGTCAAAGCACGTTTCAGATTTATGTGAGTTACTGAAATTTCAGTAGCTATAATGATGTTAATGTACAATAAAATTATGACACGTTTACATTATCCACTAACAACAACTGGTGTCTTGTAAACTATTAGCTATTTCAGTTACTCTCCCATTCCAAAAGGAAACTGGGAGCTTCCACATGGTTTTGATCTACTCCTACCATTCTCTTCAAATAACTATGGCAATGCCTTATCACGAACATGACAAATAGCATTCTCATTCTATTATGAACATGATAAATAGCATTCTCATTCTTTCAAAAACGAACAAAGAACGGAAAGCACTAATGCCAAGTCCAATTTGACCGTAACATGGTATAACTATCATTGTTTCAAGAAACTGACAGAGATCAATGAAACACAGCAATTATGCTAATAGTTTGCAGCAGAACTGCCAATAGCAACAATAAACAGTGATACTCTACATACCAAATTAAGCAATGTAAAAGCAATGAAATCAACATACCAGGCTTGTAGAACATGGAGAGCCCAAAGTCAGTGGCCTTGAGTGGGGCTTCCTCCGCGGTGCTGGCAAAGAGGAAGTTCTCTGGTTTGAGGTCCCGGTGCATGACGCCGAGCGAGTGGCACCCCTCCAGGACCCCAACTATCGTCTTGATGAGCTTGGCGGCTGCGCGCTCGCTGTAGTGACCCTTGGCAACGATGCGGTCGAATAGCTCACCACCAGCGCAGAGCTCCATGACGATGTGAACGAAGAGCGCGTCCTCATAGGCGCCGCGGATGCGGACGACGTTGGGGTGCTCGGAGAGGTGGTGCATGATCTGGATCTCACGGTAGACGTCCTCATAGTCCTCCCGGCATAGGAGCTTGCGCTTGGGGATGGACTTGCAGGCGTACTCGGCGCCGTCGGCCTTGCCCACGCACTGGTAGGTGGTGCCGAACTGCCCCTGCCCCAGCTTCTTGCCGATGCGGTAGTGGTCCCGCACGTTCGCCGTCTTGTACGGCAGCACGGACGCCGGCCGCCCCGACGACGGCGCCGGCGCCGTCACCGGCACCGGCTGCGGCTGCTTCGCCTTGGCATTGGCGTTCCCGCTCGGGTCCGGCTGCATTGGCGCGCCACAGGTGTGCTCCCCCCCAATCAAGAACTGTACGGAGGCCGCCGCAGCACGGAAGGAAATCTCTTCTTGTATCAAGAAGCCGAAAAAAGTGATAAATTTGGGGACACGGCGATCAAGAAACGGTCAAAGGGGAAAGAAATTCACCTCGGAAAATCCCTCGCTACAAATTTCTGCGCCTCGCCCAGGGATTTCTGCGGATTGGCGACGAAAGAACAGGGGAAGCTGGGGATCTTGGAGCGGGGAAAGCAAACGAACCCTTCCGATGAGATCGAGAGCCGAGAAACGAAGCTTTATGGGAGGTTTATGTACGACGAACCAGCAAGCAGAAATGAAAAGAAACGAGAAACAACAGCGATAAGGGGGTGAAATCTGTGCTCTCACTTTCTCAGGTGTCACATGGAGGAAGATGCAACCCTGCCAAAAGAAAAGGGGGGCGAGCTGGGGAAAAGATTGGGCGCTTTATCTAATCCGGCGTGGAGCTACGAGCTGGCCGCGCAAGAGGACAGGATCTTGGCGGCGTGGGTGATGGCTCCACCCATTTTTTATAGGAATTTTGCGGGGGGAGGCGGCTTCCAATGGGGTGAGGAGATGATGACGATTAGAGCTGAAATATCTCCCTTTTGATTTGCGATTCGGGATTGGGAAATGGGGAAAAGGGAGGGTGCGATTGGTGGAGAGGGAGGATTAGGGGGAGGGGAATGCAGGAGCTGTGCAGCTGGTCGTATCTGAGGAATCCTCCATGGATGACCAGGAAGGAGGGAGGAAGGAGACGAGGAGGATGTCACTATTTTGTTTTTCTTAACGTTTTCTCCTTTTGTAAATGGTAAATCGCACAAAGGTCCATACCCGGTGAAAAATGAGTTTCAAAAAAAATAAAGACTTTGGATACTTTTTTCTCTCGATAGGATTTCGGAGATTATTTATGGCCTGATAACTATTGAAAACAGAGATAATTTCAAAAGTTTTCAAAATATACAAAGATCACTTAAAATATGAAAAAATGCAATAAAAAGATACACTATATGTCACTTTTGACTCCGTGGTTATCTCAAAAGTCATTTATTACAAGTGCCAATTCAACATGTTTCCGATGTAATAAGACTATTACAGGACAAGTTAGACGAACCAACCTTGCTCAAGTGATTGGATTAGACTTGTTCATCATACTACATAAAAAAAACTTTACAAATATGAAACGGTAACGTTTAGTCTCTTATTGGCTGATAGAGTCTCCCAAAAGAATTGGAGTTATACTTTTGGAAGTTTTTCATTCGGTAAATACTACATTGGCAAATACTACATGGCAGTTCCAAAATGATGAAAACAAGGTGAATTGCGAAATGTCCTCTAACGTAATGGTTAGAGCACATGAGTAGCATCCAATAGGTCTAGGTTCGACTTCGAATAAATTAAATGAATATTTTTTAAAAAAAAAGTTGAATCGACAAACATGTGCACAATGAGTTGCTTCTCGGTAAATCGAGTAGATCTAGTATACGTACAAAAGAGCTTACGAGGGAAACATAAAATCCAGTGATATATGTGGTAGTTTTTGTAATTTCTCCTTTAAATAAGAATAACAGGACTATATTAGTTTCATAAATTATAATGCCCACGTGCTAATTAGGCGTTGTTTATCCATGGTTATGGTTAGAGTTGAAAATAGAAGCTCCAAGCATACTAAGATATAAAATTTTTAACTTTTTCACTTAAAATGAATTGCCTGATTTTAGGTCCCCTTTGGTGGGGTTTCTTGAACGGCTCCTCCACCGGCATCTCATAGAAGCCCTACCAAGCCGAAGGAAAGAAAACAGCTCCGCTGGAGAAGTCCCGTGATTCCCGCTGAGAGGAGCGGGAGAGGGAGGAGAAGCAAAAAACTGGCTCCCCGCGATTTCATCTCCTTTGTGGGGCCAAAGTCCCCATCTTGCCCATGGGCGGGGGGCTGGAGGATGGCGTCGGTGCGAGCGCGAGGAGGCTGGAGGACGCTGTCGGCGGGGGGCGAAGGGCAGCAAAGACGTTAATCTCCGCGAGGGGTGAAGGGACGGTGACTGCAGCGCAGACACGGGGTCGGAGGGCGACGGCGCGAGCGCTGGCGGGTAGAGGGCGGTGACGGCGTGGCACGAGAGCGAGACAAAGTACAACGGTGGCACGGGCGCACGGGGGTGGATGACATCGGCGGCGCAGGCGCTACATGGAGAGGGAGACGGAGAAGAGAAAGGTTGCAGGCGAATGGATAAGAAAGGGGAAGGAAATGGAGTGAAATAGATAATAGGAAGTAAAGGAGAAAAAGAAAAGGGAAAAGGAAAAAAAACGAAAGATATGATAGACATTTCATCCTCTGATTTATGTTACACAGCCGCCGAATGAAGTCGTTTTGCTAAATATTTTTTTAACGGCGAAGTAAAAAAAACTGTTACATCGGAAAAGTTACGGCCGTCAGCCCTTGGTCTATTGGTCTTCTTACTCATGGAGTCGTAACCTACAAACTGGATTAGCGTGAAGCCCAAAAAAATCCTAGTCTTTTATCTTGGCTTTTGCGCGGTCAAAGCTCCAGAACACATGGCCAAAAATCCGCACCGAAGTTTGGCCAAACAGGACACGATATTTTACAATAGTGTCATTGTTTCTATATAAAAACAAAGTGGGCACTTCAAAGAAGAAGACATAGGAGCACCTATCACATCAAATGTTTATATACTAATTAGGAGTATTAAATATAGACTATTTACAAAATCCATTACACAGATGGAGGCTAAACGGTAAGACGAATCTATTAAGCCTAATTAGTCCATGATTTGACAATGTGCTGCTACGGTAAACATTTGCTAATGATGGATTAATTAGGTTTAATAGATTCGTCTAGCCGTCTAGCCTCCATTTGTGTAATTAGTTTTATAATTAACTCATATTTAGTCCTCCTAATTAGCCTCCGAATATTTGATGTGACACAGACTAGACTTTAGCTCAAGGAACCAAACGACAGTGATATTTCTCTCTCTCGAAGAAGAAGAATGTGATTTAGCAAAATTCTAGCCTTCAATCCCTCACCCTAGGACTAAGCTTTCATTTTTTAGTAAAAACTAAATGGCTCTCTATAACTTATGCTATAGACAGTCAAGAACACTTTCAATATTTTGGTTGTATATTTCTTTAGTGTACGACAAAATCCTTTAATGTAGGTTTCTTTACTATTTTCTACCTATATTTTATTTATATGTTTCTTTAGTGTATAACAAAATCTTCCTTATTATATGAATGCAGTTATAAGAAAAGGATTTTTTTAATACAAAAATAACAAACATCAAATTTGTGTCAGAAATATCAAGTGTTAGCAGAGTAAAGATTGGTTAAAGGCTTGTCCTAATGAAACTAAATAAAGCCTGGGGTATGTAGCGCTTCAGAAAAAAAAAAAATTAGATCTTAGGTTCACGGGAATCGCTTAGTTTCATTCCAGCAGATGACAAGGACGGCAGTGGGAATCGCTGAACGATGAATCCAAACGCTTTTCGTCGTTGGAACTATCAAGCATTCCGTTGTTTTCTACACCTCCCCCGTGAGCCGTGACTTTGTTTATTCCAACCATTCCATTGTGCTCCCTTGACTCATTCCATCGGTTGGACAAAGGGAAACGCATCTTCCTTGTAACTTGTGTTTTTTTTTAAGAAAACTATATGCAACCATCTTTTCAGCACATGTGCACCCCAGTATTTTGCGTAACAAGACTTTCAGTAGTGATGGTTATGGTGAGATTAATTATTGTGGCAGCGTCAAAATATCGTCAAACAAGATTACAGTAAATGTCAAAATACGTTATAGCTAATGACTTCAGAATATAGTAACTTTTGAACTGTTTATCATCAATCAATATTCAAGAGCAGTCCTTTTGGAATGGATATCTTGGGGCTCAATGGAGGACAGACCACTAGATGAGTGGCCCTAGCTGTTGTCTCATTGCAGCACTGCTGGTCCCTGGAAATGATCAACCCTAAATAACAACTAGCGTGTACGTGCTACAGGACTGATGAAGACCAATTAGGTTGGAGATTTGCAGGGTTGGTAGGCACTAGTAACGCCGGCCAGTACCTACTGGATAAGCAGATGACGCCATCTATCAGACCTCCTAAAATTCCACCTCTTTTTTTTTTTGGTGACGTGGACATGGACATGGACAACGCCGGCCAGTACCTACCGTTCAATCCCTCGAGCTTAGATTTTGGTGACGTGGACATGTACAAACCTGAAGCGGTGCAGAAACTATAGAGTGTTTGGATCCCGGGCTAAACTTAGTCCCTACCACATCGAATGTTTGGACATTAATTAGGAGTATTAAACATAGGCTAATTAAAAAATCAATTTCGCAACCCCTAAGCTAAATCGGGAGATGAATCTATTAAGCCTAATTAGTCCATAATTTGACAATATGGTGCTACAGTAAACATTCACTAATGATAGATTAATTAGACTTAATAGATTCATCTCGCGATTTAGCCTAGGGTTTCTGCAATTAGTTTTATAATTAGCTTATATTTAGTCCTTCTAATTAGCATCCGAATATCCGATGTGACACGGACTAAACTTTAGCTCCAGGATCCGAACACCCCCTGACACATCCTGATCGGGTTCATCAATCGAACCAACGCCATCAGCACACTTCAGTTTCTTTTTCCTTGTTATTAAAGTAGTATATATAGTAGTTGGTAATTTCGTCACGATTGATGTTGATCATATGAAATGGGCGAGTTACCACATGGGCACATCTTGGTAGAGTGGGTGCAAACCTTTCTTCTTCTTCTATAGCCTCTTCTGGAAACTCTTTGCAAGTTGGCAGCTTTACATGTCACGGCGGTGAGAGAGCAAGCAAAGCAGTCCTTGCTGAGTGCTGAAACTCTCGATGGGATTGGGATCCACCGGAGACAAGGCAGCTTGACTTGAATTGTTCAAGGAGTATAAAAAAGCCAGCATGAAAAGATTGGGTGTCCCACACTATCATCATTCATGGCACCCACAAATGGGCCGTGCGCCGTGGTGGATCGAGATAGGTAGGGGTTGTGTGAGGGGAAAGAAGAGAGAACTGACGATGGAAGTGGATGATGAGGCTCCAGACATCGCCCTGTCAACCTCGATCTCCGTGACGGAGGCACACCGTCAGCAGCTACCAAACCTTCCTTCCAAGGGTAGCGATTCCACTGCATTGTTTTCCCCTTTGGAAATGAACATGACAAAAGGTTGCTATGCGTAGTAACTGGCTTGAGCGGCTGTGAATCCAAGAAAGCGTAGTTTTTAGCTCTAGCAGTGAACGGGAAGGGCTTGAGAAGCTTCGGCGCTGTCTGCCGGGGCCGATACGTTGGGTTGACCACGTCGTCTTATCTCATCTCAGCAATGGATTGCGCGTGACGGCTCGGTCAGACAGCTGCGATCCAGCAGGTCAAGTCGTCCGTTGACCGGCCTTAAGATATTTGCAGCCAGGTCCCTATCGCAGAGTCAAGAGTCAAAGCCGTGTACACTATACACCAGAGCACTACTAGACAGCTATGCCTGTCAGTGTTAGCACCAAAGCATTACTTACCTGGATGCAGCAGTAACAGAACGGTGCTACCGCGGACATCCGTGGGCGAAGGGAGAGGCGAGCACGACAGAGACGCCGCGCATGGACGGATGGATCCAACAGGAGCGCATTCTGTTGGCCCTGCGGGTGAGCAGGCTGCTCATTCGGCAGCTGACCCGTTCAACACGGCCGCTGCTTTGGTCGGTGGTCAAGGCCGCTCACAGACTCACTAGTCTAGAAGTCTAGGCAAGTGCCCTGGGGAGCTTCCTGCTCATCCACCACCACAGCTCGTCGTGCCATCCATCCATCGCCATCCAGCGGCTTGCCGGCTTCTTCTCTCCCATTTTCTTTTTTATTTAATACTAATTCTCTGGCACACGCACACGTTCCTGTCGATCTCGCCGCGCTCATCATGTGGATCTGGAAAAAGCGCTCCAGGGTACACGCTATTTTTTTTTTATATGCGCGCAAACATTCCTCCCTCCAGGCTCCAGCAGTAAGATTCTGCTCCCCGCCAAACCCATATCCTGCCTGCTCATTATTCTACTCCCGTGATCCCGCCCGTCTTCTCCCTCTCCCCCCTCAGTCCTCACCAACCAGCCGCCCAGCAGACACCTCCACGTGCGCCGGCGCGTCACCAACCGCACGGGGTGGTCGGACGGTCGGAATCAAAACCAACTCGCCACGATGGCAAGTGTGCGTGCCCTGTTTCAAAAGCTTTACACGGCTCTCACGGCCCACAGTTTTTTTTTTACCCCCCGCACGGGCATGGAAATCATACCAGCGAAACGTTCACGTCACCACCCAACAGGCAAAAGCAATTTCACCACCACCCCCGCGACTCTCCACGGTATAGCAAGGTAAACAAAAGCTTCGTATGCACGACTCTGTAAACCTCATCGTCTTCCATCGAGAACCATGGAACTGATCGACAGCACTCACAGTCTCACACTCACACCGAGGCCAAGGAGACCAGCGGCAGCGGTGTCATCCTGGCCGCGTCCGTCGTCGCCTGCGCGTACAGCGAGTTGTGACGCAGGATCAGCTTCAGGCCCTTGGCGGCGGCCTCGGCGGGCTTCCTCTGCTGCTGCTGCTGCTTCCGAGCGCCGTGCTGGTGGTGGTGGCTGTTGTAGTAGTCCTCCGCCAGCGCCGCCGCGTCCAGGCGCGACCAGGCCGGCCCCCGCGGCGCGCTCGCCGCCCACATGAACCGGCTCGAGCAAGGGTTCATCAGGGACTCGCGGAACTCCCTCGCCCCCTCGCAAACCATGCCCTGCAGCAAACCAAGTTCAGATACAGGAGAAATACCACCAGTTCGAAAGCGTCGGCAAAAATGGTTACTTGCACACGCATTTTGAACCTTTGGCACGACTGAATGAATGACTGACTCATGGTGGTACCTCTGCCATGGCTTTGATCTTGAGCGCCACGCTGTTGGTCAGGACCACGACGTTGTGGTCGCTCCTGAGCTTGTTCAACAGTAGCGCGCAGTCGAGGACGCGGTCCTCAGGTTTTGGGGAGACGATGTCCGCGAGCTCAAAGCCTCTCGGGGAGAACAAGGCTGCCATTGGGTTGAAGGAGCCAGCTGAACCAACCTTGATTTCTTCGTCGATGCGCTGCGCTGAAGGGGTGGCAGGCGGGGTTGGCGCGACTGGGAGCATTTCAGATGAGCTCTGGACGTGGATCCACCAGCTCTCGGTCACCATGCACTCCTCAATCCATTGGAGTACGGAGGTCGCCTTTGTGGACCGTCTGAACAGGCCCTCCCGCTGCTTCATGGAATCTAGCTCCCTGATCACTGTGGGCAGAATAAAAGCTGTTCAGACTCAACTAATTCAGCAACTACAGGTGCACAAGTAAATAGGGGAACACATTGCAGACAAGATGCAGGTTGAGCAGACTCAAATGGGGGAAACAGACCACATTGCAAAATGGATCGAATCAATTATTGCAATGGAACAAAAAACTAGCATTCAAAAGTCTAGAGGCATGAAGCACCAGTTAAAAGCTGAACGCAAGCCTTCAGTTGACACCATTGTAGCACATGATGAATGTTGCGACGGATTGTATTGAGTCAACGCAGGTACTATTTAGGGCTATATAACACAGAAGTGCACAACATAACAGTATAGGCAATAATCATGTCTGAATGCAGGTACTGTTCAAGGTTATATAGCACAGAAGTGCACAACATAACAGTATACACAAGAATCATGCATTCAGACACAAACAACAATTTGAGTATATTCTCATCATAGGGAACATTAAAACAAGCTAATAACAACATTTTAGGACTAATAATGATGTTTTCAAACATTTGGTGAATGACAACATAATAGAATGACAGTTCAAACATATTATATTTGCTCCTAACTTACCAATCCTTGGTACGAACAGGTGAGTTCCTTTTATGCCTTTTAACAGCATAATAGACTTCCTAGATTCATCATCAAGAAGGCTGTCGGTGTTAGCCACCATGGTCCAGGATTTCATCCATTGTCCAGCCCTACCTGATTCTTGCTTATGAAGCTGTTCAGCATAAAGATTTGCTCATGTCAGATGCCTTAGTAGAAGGAAAAGATATTAAAATGAAAATACTATTATAATATTTACAACAACTTACTGCAAGATTGTTAAGTTTATCTTCCAACTTGATCGCCAAGTCACCAGCAGCGATGTCAGCTGTCCTAGGAACAACACAGTTACAATCAAGCGAGCTAGCCGGCCCCAAAGGAGAATTCGAAAGAAGGGTCTGGAAGGGGAGCCTATCAGCAACCCTTTTCTTTGTGATTGCACTTTCTACTCGTGCACGGTTTTCAGACATATCCCTTGTTTTCCGAGCTGCAGAAGATTGTGGTGTCATGTTCTCCTTGTCAGAGCAGAATGCTTCCTGGTCTTGATCTGCATCAACTATGAGATTCTTGGGAAGACACTTCCTTGCTTTCATGCCTCCTGAAGACACAGGGGTCAAATTCTCCTTATCTGAATAGAAAACATCATAATCTATTGTGTGGATTCTTTCGGACTTTGCTGACAACACAATGCATTTCTCCTTATTTGAAGTCTTCTTTGCTGACACTGAATTATCCATCCTTGAACCAAGAACTCTCCTAACAGTGGGCTTTACCTTAGAAGCAGGAGTCACGTTCTCTTTGTCTGAGGACAGATTTTCCTGCCTCTCAGGGGAGATGGCATCATACTTTCCAGGTGCCAGCACTGAGTTTTCCCTATCCAGAAGGATGTCATCTTTGAATTCCAGATGTGAAATGGGCATACACTCTATCTGGCTCTTCTGCAATTTTTTATCAGCTGGAGTTAGCGGACTAAGATTCTCAGAGATAGGTTCATTTGATTTCATCTGATTTCCAGTGTTCAGAATGGACTTTTCATTTTCCGAAAAGTTGTCGTGAGCTAAATTCAGAGGGGAAATGGAATCCATCAACTCTTGGGAAATGATAGGCTTCAGACCTATATGGCTCCTCTCCATAATTATGCTACCTGATAGATTGGGGGTGATATTCTCCTTGTCCAGTGGACAGATCTCTTCATTTCCTTCGATTTCTTCAGTATCCAAATTGTCAAATAAATTCCCACAAACTGTGCTGTCAAGCTGATAGTTCTCAGGACCCTCAACAATCTTATTTGGGGCCATGTTCTCCTTATTTGAGAAACTTTCCTCCAAGTTAAGATGGACAAAGTCATCATGCTTCAGTTCTGGTGTTGCAAGATTTTCTGAAACAGGATCAGATTCTGTATTAACAGTAGCAGAACTCCACTGTGGAATTTCTTTGTCTGTGAAGGCATCATCTTTGAAATGCAAAGGGAAAGCAGAATCAAACAAGCCTATCCTCTTCTGTAACTTTGAACCAATTGAATCTTGAGTGCCATAATTCTCAGTGTTTGGCTCTTTCTTATTTCCCTCCATGGTAATGCTGGCTGGGGGATGCATATGGCCCTTATCTTCTGCAATCATCTCTTCCTTTTCTTCAGCTATTTCAAATTCAGAAATACCAAACAAAGGGAGAGCAGAATCAAACAAGCCTATCCTCTTCTGTAACTTTGAATCAACTGAATCTTGTGGGCCATAATTCTCAGTGTTTGGCTCTTTCTTATCTCCCTCCATGGTAATGCTGGCTGGGGGATGCATATGGCCCTTATCTTCTGCAATCATCTCTTCCTTTTCTTCAGCTCTTTCAAATTCAGAAATACCAAACAAAGCTATGCAGGCAGCGCACTCCACCCCACAGCTCTGAGAACATACAAGAATCTCATTTTGGTCTCCTTTCTGAGAGCTGTAGTTCAGTGCACTGCTTCTATCCTTGCTCCTGCCAGTGTCAATACGAAGTGATTTGACTGACTTTAACTTGGATCTCTTGGACACTTGGTTTGATGTATCCCGCTTGTCTGACAGGGCTGGTCTTCCAGCATTTGTCAATGCAGCTGGCATTTCCTGTATGATCAAAGAGCCAAAAGATTCTGAAATTGGATTCTTGTCGACTAACATATCCTCTGTCACTCCCTCAATGTTCTCATGGGATTTTTCCACAGAAAAGGAATGAGCAAAGTCAGGTAATGGTGGTGCTGAGGGGATCACTTTGGCTGGAAAATCAATATCTTCTAATATAATTTGTTGACTTGTCTCCTGTATCTTTTTTCTTGAACTTGTCTCCTGTATATTAGACCAGACAGTTAGCATTCGTACCAGAAACTGGACTAATAGTTGAAACTCCCAACAGTCACTCAAATAAGGAAAACAAAATGGAGCAATAGAATTCAAAGTAAATAGTTAAAAGACAATAAAATAACAAAAAGTAGATCCACCTAAGGGACAGAGAAATGACATACAAGTTTAAACCAATGCTAATAGCAACCAGAGCATACAGATGCATCTTTATACACATTAAACAAACATATCACATTTTCTCTACCATAGCGGATGTAAAGCTTTGTCAAATGATGGCAGCTATCCCAATCAACTCAACATCTCTAGCTTTATATGAATTTCTACCACATACTTAGGATGCAAAAAAGCTGATACAGAATATTATATTACTACCCAAAAAAGGCATCAGTTAACACCTTGCGGCTTCCAGTGGTAGCCTACAAAATTAGTAAGCCTAATGCAGCTCTGCAGGTAGCTATAAGCATTCCACCAAAAACATTCCGGATTCATTACTAATGACTTGCTGGGAACAGACCTGATGGGCCTCCATGTCTGCTGACTCCCTCTGCTCAGGAGCCACCAACTGGCTGCTGGCCTCCTGTGCATTTCATCAAACACTTAGACCACAATGACTGAACAGCTATTGCTAAAATAACACGAAGTATTTCCAGGAGCATAAAGGAGAATTTGCTAGTAGGTACCTGATAAGCATGTGGCTCCTCTTTGTCCTCAGGCAGTGGCGGCATGTACGGCGCATCCTCCATCTCAAGCGCCTCGCGCAGCGACAGCCAGAGCAGCCTGTACTCCCTCTTCGAGGCCCCGAGCCGCAGCGTGTCACCGTTGACCAGATCCACCGGCGTGTGGGGTGGGATCCGCCGCCCGGACACCCATGTCCCGTGCACTGCACCGAATCAGACCCCGCAACGATGGGGAAACGGCGTGTTAACTGTTAACTTCCTGGAATATTAGGACGCTAGATTTCTGCAGGAAATTCCGATGGGGGGACATGAAATCTCAGCACAAATTCCGCAATTAACAAGGTATAAGCGCTAATCGCATCCCGAGATTACCGAATCGAAATGTGGAATCAAAAGTCAAAACCCTAGTAAATTTCCCCAAATCGCATATGCTACAGTTAAGCGAACACAAATCGGTTCACACGGACGCTAATTGCATATGCAGAGGACAGAGCGGCGGGTGCCTCACCGGAGCGGAGGTCGGTGACGGTGATTCGGCGCTGGCGGCGGCGGGCCCGGAGCTGGAGGTGGAAGCGGCTGACGCTGGGGTGGTCGACGAGCACGTGGCAGTCGGGGTGCCGCCCCACCGTCACCGGCGGGTCCTCCTCCTCCTCCTGCTCCTCCCCGCCACCCACCGCCCCGCCGCGATCCGGCGACGAAGGGGGCGCGTTGAGGAAGATGTGCTTGAGCACGACGCCGCCCTTGGACACCGCGAACGCCGGGATCGGGGCGTCCCCGTCCACCTCCGCCATGTCGTGTTGCATCTCCCTCAACCTCTCCGTGTTGCGGTGGTGAGGACGGTGAGAGAAGGGGGGCGGATCTCTGATTCGAGCCTCGGGAGTGGGGGAGGGGGGGGGTGGAATTCAAAGGCGGCGAGGGGTAATGGAGGCGACGGCGGCGGGGTAGGAGGAGAGACGTTGGAGCGGGGGGGAGCCCGGCCGGCGGGTTTGGAATTTGGAAGCTTCGATCGGGGTCGCAACGGCTAGAAACCGGAAGGCGGTGTGCCGGTGTGGGTCTCCCTCAAGTGGGCCGAAAAATGGGTACGGCCCGGTCCATGTGGTCTGTGGGCGTTTGGCCCATCACGACGTAGCGAGGACGACGAATCCTTTGCCTGGGCTGGGCTAGCTCTCGTGGTGTGCGGATGCCTCATAAAAATTAGGAAATAGCCTAAATTACTACTACCAATTGTCGCTGAAGTTTGAATAACCCCTAAACTATTTTTTATTCAATTAACTCCATAAAGTATTACATTTAGTTCAATTTTCCCTAATACAATTTATCATTCTTTTTATCTCCATATACAAATTTACCCCCCTAACAACTAATACTAGCTGTTTATTCTTTATTATCTTTATTCTTGCGGTCGTCAAGTGTGATGTGCATAAAGTTTTCAGAATTTAGTAATTTACCCCAAAGTCATTCATTTAAACTATAACTAGTTTATTTTTAAATTACTTATGGATGTCACATCGTATATTTAAAAGTGGATGGAATATTTATTCTTCATTGACTTAAGGAATGTAATTGAGCTAAAAGCAGTGGCCCAAGGAGCATTCAGTTGCCTGCGGTAGCAGCACACGAGGTGAGTTGGAAAAAAAGTAAGAAAACTTCGTCATCGACAAAGGCCTGCGAGTCAGCACTCAGCAGTGATGAAGCTCCTCAGCATCACTACAAAGGTATGTCATAAACCTTATATAAACTGCGACCAGATCATACCAAATTGACAGTCAACTACGCAATGTTACCTCAGTTCCTCTGAGATAAGCCTCCTTAATCCCGTGCAGCCCTGCAGCCACTCTCTGCATGTCCATGCGCTCATTTGGGGATGGATTGGCACAGGAAAGTCCAACCTTTAGCACTGAGAGCAAACACTCTAAGCTTGAAGTTTCTTCTGAGACATCATGCTCTTCTTCTAGCAGGTCACTAGGTCAGGATCCATAATCTGTAATATCCTGTCAGGAAAGTTCATCTCAACGAATCTTACAATATTCAGTCCATCTTTGAACATATCATCTGTTGGCCTCTTCCTTCAAAATATTTCAAGGAGAATAATTCCAAAGCTGTAAACATCTCCAGCTGTTGTATATTCACCACCTGCTGCATACTCTGTAGATTGCACACAAGAGTTATTTAGCCCAAAGATAACACAGCACAGTAGCAGTTACTTAAAAAAAACACAGCACAATAGCACATGAAACTACAAAAGGGTATGAAAAATAACATTACCAGGAGCAACATATCCTATTGTCCCCTTAATACCAATTGAAGAAGCTGAGATCGAATCCGCAAAAGATGATGCTGCGGAATCAACTTTGAACCTTGCAAGGCCAAAGTCTCCAATATGTGCTGTCATGTTGTTATCCAAAAGAATGTTGCGAGGCTTTAGATCACAATGAACTATAGTTCCTTGGCTTCTATGGTGGAGGTATTCCAATGCACCTGCGACGTCCACCACAATGCACAACCTTTGAGCAAGCGTAGTGCGGTTTGAAGTTGAAGTGTTTGCATTATTTTGAGCCGAGTATAGCTATGCATGCAAGTCACCTCGTGGCATGAACTTGTAGACTAAGGCTTTGAAATCATTACCCTCTGAATCACTGCTTGAGCATGCAGTCAGGATAGGGACTAGATTGAGATGCCGCAAGTTTCTCAGGGAATTACATTCTGTGATGAAGCTCTTTTGTGCTCCTCCTGTCTCTAAACTGAAAACTTGGACAGCAACCACGGTTCTGTCTTGAAACAACTTCCCTTGGTATACACAAGACTATCTTCCTTTACCAATTAAATTGGATCCTGAGAACCCCTCTGTTGCTCTGGCAAGGTCACTGTAAGAAACTTTGGGAAATTTGCTATCAAATGAGGGCATATATAAAAAATTCGCCTTTTGCTTTCCTTTCCAGAACACCATTACAGATATGACAATAACAATTAACACAATGCTGGCTAAGGGGATCGCCACTTTTGGTACAATAGAATGCTTCTTCTTCTTGATCTTACAGGCATGACAGGACATGCGAGTAGGTGTAACTCTAATGCCCCACCACAAAGCTCCTGATTTCCATCAATCCTCAGAGCAGTTACATTTCTGAATATGCCTTGTCTTGGGACCTCACCCTTAAGATGGTTGAATGACAAATCAAGTTTCTCAAGAAGGTGTAGACTGCCAAGAGGCACTGGTATTGGTCCAGTCAAGTTATTGCGAGACAAGTTGAGAACTTGTAGGGTGCTTAGTTTGCCCAGTGAAGTGGGGATGGTTCCACTAAAAATATTCCGGTCCAACTTGACATACTGCAAGCTTTCACAATTACCAAGAGTGTTTGGGATATCTCCAGATAGCTTATTGGATGAAAGCAAATACTTACGAATTGTTTGGCATTACCTACTTCTTTAGGAAGTTGTCCATCTAAGTTGTTTGAAGATAAATCAGTTTGTATTATTGTTAGAATTCCAAATATCTCCTTTGTTAGCATACCTTGAAGGAAATTGTTTGAAATGCTCAATGTGCTAAGCATTCGAAGGTTTCCGAGGTTTGCATGTAAATCCCACCAAATTTGTTAGAGTCAAGAAAGAGAGATACCAATCGAGACAAATTTGAAAGGGATGAGGGAATAAACCCTGTAAAGTTGTTGCGAGATAAGCCCATAATCTGTAAACCTTTCAGCGTACCGAGCCATTCTGGAAGCTCACCCGTAAATTGATTGTCATGTAGCGCTAACGCAACCAGGTTGGGAAGGTTTTCTATGCCGGAAGGAAAACCCCCAGATAGTTTATTTTTCCCTAGATATAGAACTTGAAGTTGATTGGAAAGGCTACCTAATGATTTTGGTACAGGGCCTTCTAGATGATTGCTAGCTAGGGAGATATGGTGTAGCCTAGTGCAGTTGGCTGAGCTGTTCATAAACTCCCAGCCTTGCCTGTTACGAGCTTGCAGTTGATTTTTTTCAAGATTCCGGAAAGAGAGTGTGGTAAGTTGACCAATGGAGCTAGGTACTACTCCAGTGAAATTATTATTTGACATGTCAAGAAGGTGCAGATTGGATGCATTCGTCAATGAATGCGGAATGTATCCGCCGAAGAAGTTGTTTCCAAGGAGTGTTTGAAGATTTGGTTGAGAAGTACCGAGATTGTTTGGTGTCACTCCGCTTAGACGATTGACAGGAAGGGAGAGAACGGTAAGAGCAGAAAGATTCATGACGGCGCGAGGGAACCTACCTGCCAATTGATTTTCACCTGCAGCCAGAAACTTCATCCCGGGCAATTTCCCAAGCTCATCTGGGATGTTTCCCTTGATATTGTTGCCTTCGCAACTAAACGTAGTCAGCGTCGTGATATTGGCAAGGGAAGCAGGAATGGTCCCAGCAAGGCCATTGTATTCAAGTTCCAGATGCTGAAGATGATAAGGCAGATCAGGAAACTGTCCAACAAGAACATTGTTAGCCAGCTGCAGATTCTTCAGGCTGGAAGAGTTTGCAAAGTTAGGTATCATCCCTCGCAGCGTGTTAGTCAAGATGAGGATTTGCAGGCGACGCAAGCGGGTAATGGACAGAGAGATTTCTCCGGTGAATGCGTTCTTCGACAGGACCAGACGTCTCAGGAATGTCAGGTTCCCGAGCGATGGAGAGATTTGCCCAATCAGGCCTCGGTTAGTAACATTCAGAGAAGTGACACGAGGTGGACTTCACCCGGCACAGGACACCTTCCCAGTTGCAGAAGTGGGTGCTGTCATTCCAGGACACCAGAGCTTTTGTTGGATCAAGACTGATCGCCTCCTGTTCGTTCAAAAAAATTTCTTTAGTTCGTTCAAAAGACTGATCGCCTCCTTGAAGGCGATCAGTGACAGCCGGTCTGTCACGTTTCCATACAAGGAGGTGCAGATGGCGACCTGCCATGTGCCGAAAGCCGCCATGAGCACCAAGAGGAAGTTTACGATCCTCATTGTACTATCCATCATAGCCATGGCTCGAGACAAAGTGAGCAACTGACTTGTCAAGTATTTACTACTTAGCCTGCCAGAGTTTAGAATGACCTGCATCAGAAGTTCATAGTTCTTGCAGACAAGGATCACGGTATTGAAAACAAATGCGTCAAGGATAAAAATCAAAATATCTTCGCTGCTGCTGATCTAATCTAATCAATATCTAGCAGACAAACTACTAGTTTTCTGATCAGCTGACAGTTTCTACACAGCAAGCTGCGAGAGCACCAAACACAACTGTCACTCATAAAGTTTCAGTGACCTTAGGATGTGTTGCTTACCGTTGTTACGCAGCGGGCGAGGCGAGGCGAGGCCTATGGAGAGGTTGAGCTGGGGCAGACAGAGAGATAAATGGGTCTTCAGCCGTGTGGAATAATCTGGTCTCCATCCATGCATGCCCAGACTTCACATGGCACTCTCAGCTCAATAACTTGGTCAGGACGACGACATGCGTGTTTCCCATTCCCTTCATGCTATTGTGGAAGATGATGCCAGATGTCCCTGCTGTGAGTCGTCGGTCAACGAGTCCCCCATAAGATAAATCAAAAGTCAAATCGTGGATAACTATATTGTTGCAATTGTTTTGGATACCGTGCTATAGTGGACAATGCGCACTGCTTAAGGATCGCGAGGATAATCTAGTTGTTGTGATAACTAATTGATTGATATTAACAGGAGAACCGAGCAATAGCTTGGGATTTAGTGAGATGTGGTTGTAGTGTAACAAATGCAGAGGTGTTTTCTTATAACCGATTATAAATATATAAATAGATTGCAAACTGAGCTACCAGGTTTGAGTACTCGACTCGGCACTGGTACTCGCATTTTTTCCAGGATTGCTGGCTCAGTTTTTTTGAGGTGCTCGTAGGGGTAGGGTTGCATGTGTGTGTTCGTATTGGATAGCATGCGTACGTGTATGTGTCTGCTTCTGTACTATGTGATTTAGCAAAAAAAAAATAAATAGATTAGGAAAAGGTCCTTTTGATGTCCCTTAACTATCGATGAAGTCGACTTTAGTCTTCCAACTGCAAAACCAGATGTTTGACACCGCGAACTATGCAATACCGTGCAAATCAAGTCCCTCGTCGGTTTAGCGGTGGTTTTAGCATGATGTGGCGTGGGCCCCACATGTCAGGTATCATGTGGCAGTGGGCCCATGTGCTATGTGGCTCTCTTCTTCCTTCCTCTCCTCTCTCCTATCTCTCTTCTCTCCTTCTCTCCTCTCTCTCTCTCTTCCTTCTTGACTCTTCCACCTCCCTCTCCCTCTGCCTTCCGAGCGGCGATGCCCGGACCACCCAAGCCACGAGCCCTCCTCGCGCCTAGCGTCGTACGACGAGCCCTTCAATGACGCCACGCTCACGGCCTGCTCCGCCTTTGACCTCGCTGGCGCCTACCCAAATCTTCCGCCGATGATGCCGCCGGCGCACTAGCCCGGCACCTCCGTTCCACCATGGCTTCTGAGCGTTCGCTTCTCATCGCCACCACACCGTCGCCTCCACCACCTAACGACGTCCCCTCACCGCATCCGCTAGCGGTGTCGCAGCTCCCGCCAGCGCAGCTAGAGCCTCCCCTCTGCGTGAACCGGCTTGCCTTCTCCATCGAGGTCCCCCACCCATTCCGTTCCGCCCATCTCACCGCGCCGACGAACTTGCAGACGACCCATCCGCAGCATCGCAACGGGAGCGGGAGGTCGGTGACGAGGAGACCCGCGGGGTCATTATGCGGGAGCCCTAGCCGGAGTTCGCGGGGTCATCGTGGGGGAGCCCTCGCCGGACTTTGGCGTCTCCACCGCCTTCCCCGCTGCGCAGCCTCACGACGCCGCGCTCCAGTGCCCCGCCACCTCCGTCATCATCGTCGGCACGGGACTCTCGGGGCTCAGCGTCATCGGGGGCTGCTCCTGGGGAGAGTGAGGGAAGAGGGAAAGAGAGATAGAGAGAGGAGGAAGAGAGAGAAGAAAGTCACGTGGGCCCACTGCCACATGTTGACTGACATGTGGGGCCCACACCACGTCACACAAAACCACTGCTAAAACCAGAGAGGGACTTGATTTGCACGGTATTGCATAGTTCGGGGTGTCAAACATCCGGTTTTGCGGTTGGAGGACTAAAGTCGGACTTCGTCGATAGTTGAGGGATGTCAGAAGGACTTTTTTCAATAGGTTACCTAGGCATTGGAAAATCTAATAAGCTGCTCCCTCTATTGTTCTTGTGATATGGTGTATTTAGGGATGCAAGTCAAATATTTCGGGTCATTGGATCGATCCAAAAACTTATTAAATCACTACCGGAAACAGTAAATTCGCCGAGTGCAAAAAGTGTGCCGAGTGCATTTTCTCGAGCACTCGGCAAACACCGTCTTTGCCGAGTGTACACAATGAGACACTCGGCGAACATAAAACACTCGGCAAAAAGGAGGTTTGCCGAGTGCCAAAATTCAGGCACTCGGCAAACAACTCCTCGACACTCGGCAAAGAAGACACACTCGGCAAATCAGTATCGCCGTGCGGCGCACGTGCGTCGCGCACTAACAGCGTGGGACGGCCGTTACACCTTTGCCCGAGTGTTAGACGTGTGACACTCGGCAAAGTCCCGCTTCGCCGAGTGCCAGACGCATACACTCGGCACACGCAAAAGTTTGCCGAGTGTCTCAGCCCGGACACTCGGCAAACGCAACACTTTGCCGAGTGCCATCCTTGAGGCACTCGGCAAACAAAAAAAATATTTCTTCCAACACCTTCCACACTTTTTCTACTCCCCACGTAGGACATTTGGTTATACATATTAAAATTTGGTATATTTTCGGGTCTGTTTGGGATTTTTAATGCTTTGTTTGCATTAATAGGAATTTTTTGATTGAAGTCAAATTTTAACTACACGTACTTGAAATAATGGATTGAAATCAGTGAAAAAATCATATTCATATTATGGAGACCAAATTGAGGTCTCAACCAGAAAATGAAAAGAAATTTTGAACATTGTTTTTAAAAAACACGACCACGAACCTTTGGTTCAATGGTTGTTAAATTGTAAAAAAACCAAACGAAATCTGAAAATCACAAGATTTGTCAAGATGTCATTATATTATGTGTGTAGGCTGTGGTAAAAAATTGAGAACGTTTCGCCCAATTTCTGACCTATCATGCTTAGAAACCGACTAATCTCCTGGAGGGATTCATAGAAGTTAGAAAGGAGCCAATAAGATTTGGTGTTCAAGTGACACATGAATTAAGGAGTGCCTTCAAATCTTTTTGTACAGGCAACATACAACACATGTTGGTTCATGTCAAATTTTGGAAATTTTTCGGATGCATTTGATATTTTTTATTGATTAAATGCAATTATAGATTTTTATTAGATATAAATGGAATTTGAGCTATAACTGCATGAAATAATGGGAATATTTTCGGTAGAAAACTAATTTAATAATTTTTTTAGTGATTTTGACACGATTTTGAACAAGT
>NC_028457.1:4427551-4429045 GCF_000263155.2 Setaria italica
AAAAAAAAAAACCCCGAATTAACGTTGCCGAGTGCCCTGGATCTAGGCACTCGGCAAAGCACTAGTAGTTATCTCCGGACTTAGCGTCTTCTCGATTTCATTTCCGCGACTCCCGTCCGCCGGCCCCCGCGCCCGACCCCCCCGTCCGCCTCGCCGGCCGCCACCGCCTCGCCGCCGCCCACCGCCACCGCCCCGCCGGCCGCCACCGCCACCGCCCCGCCGGCGCCCACCGCCACCGCCCCACCGGCGCCCCTACCCGGGGCGAACCCGAGCGGCCGCCCCGGCCGCCCGTCTCCCCCGGCACCGGCGCCCCTTGGCCGGCTCCCCGCCAACGCCCCGGCCCCGGTGGAGGCCCCGGCTCCCCGCCACCGGCGCGCCCGGCGCCGGCTCCCCGCCATATTGCCCCGCCGGCCGCCCACGCCGGGCCCCCGGCTCCCCGTGCCTGGCGGCCGCCCCCCGCGCCCATTGCCCGGGCCCGGCGCCCCTTGGCCGGCGGCCCCAGCCCACCGGCCGCCCCAGCCGCCCCCTGCCCGCCGGCCCCGGCCCACCGGCCGCCCCCGGCTCCCTGCGTCACGGCGTCCTTCACTCGGTAGGTAATTTTTTTTTGAATTTAGAAAATCTGACTTAGATAGTAGGTTAAAATGAGAAATAAGATATTAGAAATTAGAAATTGTAGGGCTTTAGTTGTTGAAATTAGGAAATTGTAGAGAGCTTTAGTTGTTGAAATTAGGGAATTGTAGGGCTTTCGTTGTTGAAATTAGGGAATTGTAGGGCTTTAGTTGTTGAAATTAGAAAATGATGGTTGGCTTTGGAATTTAAGCTATAAGAATGTTTGTGGAAGTGAGCCATCGTGCCATTCCTTGCTCCGTACATGTGGTTGTCGGCCATCGTGCCGTTTCATTTGATGCAGGTTATGGAAACCTCCACGTGTAGGGGAGGTGCTGCCGAAATTTTTAGTTGACAGTTGTACGTTTTTTTTGCAGGAGAGGCTACGTTACCGTCCTCGAGTCGTCACTTTGTACGATAGCAAGGTGAGTCATCCTAAACATCTATTTCCGTATGATGGTCGTATATCACGTAACCTAGTTAGGCGTCTCCCGTTCGAAAGAGATACGTTTGGAAATATGCAGATGTTTGCATATTTATAACCGTATCTGTTTCGAATTGTCCACGTTACTTTGGACAGCACGAGGATGTGTAGGTGGGTTTAGTTTCCATAGTCTACTCCGATCCGAGTTAGAGGTTCGGCGTGACCTCCAAATTGTGGTCCGGGTATTCATCGTCTATCGATGGGTTTGGATGAGGCAAGATGTGAAGGAATAAGTCTCAACGAAGTGGTCCAGGGAATTGAATTTGAAAGTAGACAATACTTATCAAAAAGGAATGAAAAGGGAAGGTCGACATAACAGCAACAACTAAACGGAGGCCGGTTGTTGGATTCGTACGATTGTATAAGATAGTGAGTGAAGAATGAATAGTGGAAGGGAAAAAAGA
>NC_028457.1:4429145-4433319 GCF_000263155.2 Setaria italica
GGACGTGTATTTGGAGAACAGCGGGGAGGTGCTGCCGAAATTCTATCTCGGGTCGGAGTAGACCATGGAAACTAATCCCACCTACACATCCTCGTGTGGGATTAGGACCTATCTTTACCTAATAGACAATATAGGAACGTGTAGATGCAACTTGAGTGTTTATATTACTTGCTGGTATGGTAGAGGATGGAGGATCGTCAGTGGATGTACACGGGCCGATCTAGTCAGAATTCGTTGACCGATGAATGGATAAACAAGACCGATGCTTTCTTGGAACGGGCATTTGCAAGGATCAAAGGAGGAAGAGAAACTTGGTGTCCGTGTAGCAAATGTGGAAACATGCGTCGGCAAACCAAGTTAGGAATGGGTAAACATCTTGTTAGGCACGGATTTACGTCAGACTATACCATATGGATCTACCATGGTGAGGTCGATCGTGGGAGGGACGAGGTCATCAGACAACGTATCGAGCAATATGATGATGACGCCGGGGTGGGAGACATGTTAGATGACTATCATGAAGCTCATAGGGAGGAGGAGCCTGAGGCTACCGCAAAGGCGTATTACGACATGTTGTCTGCGGCACAACAACCCCTTCACGGGCATACCAAGGTCTCTCAACTGGATGCCATTGCACGTCTAATGGCCGTGAAGTCCCAGTTTAGCTTGAGTCGAGACGCCTTCGATATTATGTTGACAGTTTTTGGGAGCCTGCTCCCGGAGGGTCACATCTTACCAAAGTCTATGTATGAGGCACAAAAACTTCTTCGTGCACTTAAGATGCCATACGAGCAGATACATGCTTGCCCGAAGGGATGCATCTTATTTAGGAAAGAATATGCGGAAGCCAAGTACTGTGTGAAGTGCGAATCATCTAGATTCCTGGAGGTAGACTCTGGTGACGGTCAGAAGAAGCAGCTTGCAATCCCTGTGAAGATTCTACGGTACCTTCCCTTCATACCGAGGATCCAACGGCTGTACATGTGTGAAGAATCCGCAAAACAAATGACATGGCATAAAAACGGACGTCGATACAATGCTGACAAGCTGGTACATCCATCCGATGGTGAAGCCTGGACAAAGTTTGATGCCATTTATGATGAGAAAGCTCGAGAGGCTCGTAATGTACGTGTTGCGCTCGCAACAGATGGGTTCAATCCGTATGGAATGGCGGCTGCCCCGTACACATGTTGGCCTATGTTTGTTATCCCCTTGAATCTCCCCCCTGGTGTCATCTTTCAGCGACAAAACATATTTTTATCGTTGATAATTCCAGAACACCCAGGGAATAATATGAGTGTGTACATGGAGCCTCTGATAGATGATTTGGTCCGTGCATGGGAGGAAGGGGTATGGACATACGACCGGGCTACACAGACAAACTTCAAGATGCATATTTGGTACCACTACTCCCTGCATGACTTGCCGGCATATGGTATTTTCTGTGGCTGGTGTGTTCACGGGAAGTTCCCCTGCCCAGTATGCAAGGCTTCAGTGAAGTTCACTTGGTTGACCAAGGGTGGCAAGTATTCTTCATTCGACAAACATCGACAATTCCTTCCTCCTGACCATCCTTTCAGAACAGATATTAGAAATTTTACGAAAGATGTCGTAGTTAATGAGCCCCCACCGCAGATGTTGACCTTAGCCTTGGTTCGTGCTCAGATAGACGCTCTTGAGGTCAATAATCATGAAGGTGGGTTTGTGGGATATGGCGAGCAACATGCTTGGACTCAGAAGTCTTGCTTGTGGAATCTCCCCTATTTTGACGATCTTCTTCTCCCACATAATATTGATGTTATGCACACTGAAAAGAACATCGCTGAGGCAATTTTTGGTACAATCATGGACATTCCTGACAAGACAAAGGATAACGTCAAGGCTAGAGTGGATCAAGCAAGGTTATGCAACAGACCAAAGCTAGACATGATGCCTCCTAGAGCCGGCAAGTCGTGGAGAAAGCCTAAGGCCGATTTTGTCCTGACGAGGGCCCAAAAGAGGGAGGTATTAGAATGGTTCCAAACGTTAATGTTCCCTGATGGGTATGCAGCGAATTTGAAGAGGGGAGTGAACCTAGCTACTTTGCGAATCAACAGGCTCAAAAGTCATGATTACCACGTATGGCTTGAGCGTCTACTCCCGGTGATGGTTCGAGGCTATGTACCTGATAATGTCTGGCAAGTGCTAGCGGAGTTGAGCAATTTCTTCCGTCAGCTGTGTGCTAAGGAATTATCTCGGACCGTGGTTGCAGAAATGGAAAGAATGGCGCCTGTGTTGCTCTGTAAGTTGGAGAAGATCTTTCCGCCTGGCTTCTTCAATCCGATGCAGCACATGATTTTGCACCTCCCGTATGAAGCACAAATGGGGGGGCCTGTGCAGGGTCGTTGGTGCTATTCAATTGAGAGATGTCAAAAGGTTCTTCGAACTAAATGTAAAAATAAATGCAAAATTGAAGCATCCATTGCAGAGGCATACATTCTGGAGGAGGTGTCAAACTTCACAACCAAATACTATGCTGACAACCTTCCTAGCGTGCACAATCCACCCGCTCGTTATAATGACTCAGAAGTTGAATCGAGCCTTAGCCTTTTTCGAGGACAACTTGGAAGTGCAAGTGGTGCGACACGGAAGAAATTGAAACATAAAGAGTGGCGCACTATCATGCTGTATGTATTGACCAACCTTGCCGAGGTGGAGCCGTACATACTGTAAGTTGTCAACAAACTAGTTTGTTCTTAATTAATCACTATTCTGGGATCAACTCTCATGTTTCTCGTTGGTACAGGGAATTTCATCGTAAATTCTGGCGTAATTCAAGGGAACCTACCCCGCACGAAGTCGAGACCCTTCTTCAAAAGGGTGCGGGTAATGGAATGCCCGATTTTATTTCTTGGTTCAAACATAAGGTACAATCCAATTTCGCTCGTTCATGATTACCACGTTCCAAGTTTGCCGTACATGCGAATAATATAACAAACCACCCTACTTCAACTTGCAGGCTCAAACCAATTCGTCTATAAATGTTGAGGTTAGACAGGTTGCCGATGGCTGTGCCTACAGGGTCAGATCTTTTACCGGTTATGACGTAAATGGTTATCGTTTTCACACAACAAGCCATGAGCAGAGTCGGCCCAATCGAAGAACGACAAATACCGGAGTATTCACGCTAGGCTCTGATGGTGTCGAGTACTACGGAAGAATTGAAGAAATATACGAACTAACTTTTCATGGTTGCAAAGTTCTTAATCCAGTCATATTCAAATGCTATTGGTTTGATCCATCAGTCGTGAGACGGGCACCTAATCTTGGGTTAGTCGAAATTCGGCAATCATCCGTCTTGCAAGGAGACGATGTCTACATTGTGGCTCAACAGGCCACGCAAGTTTATTATTTGTCATACCCGTGCCAAACTGACGATCGTCTGAAGGGTTGGGATGTTGTGTACAAGGTATCGCCACACGGTAAACTACCTGTACCAAATAATGAAGATTATAACATTAACCCCAACACATATGACGGAGATTTTTTCCAAGAAGATGGGCTCGAAGGTATTTTTGAGATTGATTTAACCGACGCTTTCGCAATGGAAGTAGACAATGAAAGGGTTGTTGACGATGACGCTGGAGAGGAGGTTCATAATATGAAGGAGTTAGAATTACTTCAGCGGATACAGTTAGGACAGGACATTGATGATGACGCTGAAACTTCGGAGCACGGGAATGATTTGTTTGACACGCGTGACAGTGACGATGAGACTTATGATCCAGCTAATCCCGATCATGACGATTATTTCTAAGACATGTATGGATCTTGGCAATTTATTTATTATTTGTCATACCATGTTATTTTTAAAATTATGTTTTATTTATATATGTGCTGATTGGTTTACTCTTGGCTAATGCAGGTGATTGAACAATGGTGGGCGGTACGAGGAAGATTGCTGCGCTTTACGAAAAATTAAAAGCTGCAGCTTCCGGGTCAGGTACACGGTCAGACGCATCGAGAGGTCGAGGAAGGCGTCGAGGGAGGGGTGGAGGCAGGGGTGACGCACCCGTGGAGGAAGCGGTGGGGGCACAGGTGTTGGCTAGAGGCAGGGGTCGGGGCAGGGGTCGAGGAAAGGGTAAAGGGGTGAGAGCCCCGTCGCCTGTGCCTTCGTCGTCGTCGTCGGAGGAGG
>NC_028457.1:4433534-4464046 GCF_000263155.2 Setaria italica
ATGTTGAAACTTACACTAGATGTTCAAACTCACATATTAATCACTTGTGCAGGAGTTGGACTAAGCTCAGTGGGGGTGCCCACAACCGCAAGGTGAACGGCATCGTCGGTCTTTTGTGTAGGCTACACTTCCCCGGTCTAGTGGTCTTCGCCGGACAGGAGGAGCCGGCCTACACGTGGGACCACTACGTCGCTGCCGCCGACGTCGGTGATCGTGACCACAGGCAGTTTGCGAACAAGGCGGAGCGGGTGAAGGCCGAGCTGTGGGTAAGTCTTCGCAGCACTACATTGCTTAATACATTCTTGATATAATAATTGTATGCTTGCCGTCTATACGCAGGACTTTTATAGATGTCAGGAGGGCTTCGAGGCTAGGGCGGCCTCCGTGATTGAACAAGCCGCTAAGAAGCTTGTTAAGGACATGCACTACGAGGCGCGCGTTCAGGCCATCATCGACTTTTATGCTGAATACAAAAGGATGAGGATCAAAAAAGAAGAGGCCAGGACAATGAACCTGACCAAGGAAGAATTCATGGCGGTACGTACATAAAGACTATATTTACTATTTGAGAGATTAATTACGCTTAATTCCGTTATTTATATGTCATACACTTCATATAGGTGCCTCCGTGGTGGTGCCGATCCTTTACCCGGTGCTGGGAAAAAATGGTGGACGTGTGGTTGCAGCCTGGGTGGTTGGAGAACCACAATGCCTGCCGGGAGCGGCGTCTGCAGATGCCATATGCATCACACCATCAAGGCAGTCTGAGCCTTGATGAGTACAAGGAAAAATGGGTACGTGAATTCATTTCTGTTTTCTCAGACATAATACTGCATATTTTGTAATCATTTTACATTTTTTCCGCAGACTTCATCACATGATGGTCAGGAGTGCTCCCGGTTCAAGGCATGGGTTATGTCCAAAAAGGGCAAGGCCACGGCAGACATCGACTTCAACCCGGAGGACCCGCCCGAGGCGTACAGCCATCCCAGCATCCACAGCCGCGTCACCGAGTACACAGCCATGGCGAGGGAGGTTCACGGGCCAGAGTTCGATCCGAGCTCTCAGGATATCGATCCTGAAATAGTGATGAGGGTAGGAGGAGGGAAGAAGCATGGCAGGTATTGGATTGGAGATAGCGTGATCGACACTGCCAGTACTCCCACTCTCTCCCAGATCCGAGCAAGGAGCACGGACTCGAGCCCCGCGATACGGCCACGGCCTACCGCTGCACAGCTACAGATGCAGGCTCTGCAGGTTAGTTGTGTTTCTTTAATTTTTCATTCATTTTGTACTTACCTTTTGCTTGACAATAAGTGGTTGGGATGAAATATTGTAGGCCCAGGTGGAGGTAGAACGGAAGCGCCGAGAGGAACTAGAGGCGAGGATCGAGGCGGATCGGCAGCTTGAAAGGCAGAGGACAGAGCAGATGTTCCAATACATGCAGAGTGTGTTCCACAGTTTAGGTCAAACTCCACCACCTATGCCACCGAACCTCTTCCCGCCACCTCCACCACCTCCTGCAGCTACTCCTGTGAGTCAATCTCAACCTTACAATCAATCTAGACTTACTTCCACTAGAATTACTTGTTTAGACTATGAAATCTCTTTACCTACATTTGTGCAGAATCAATCGGCGGCGTCCAATGCAGAATCTTCCTGGGGGCACTGGACACCTGCACGTCCTCCTCATCCTCCTCAGTGACTTGTCATTTCTGTGTTTGTGATGCAAAACTTGTGAATTACTTATTTAGACGAGAACTTATGAATGCTATTTGAGTGCTTGTGAATCCTGTGGTGCAATTTATATGCTTGTGCTGCCATTAATATGCCTGTGTATCTGTGGTTGTTTTTTGAGAGGGGTCCTTTATACCTAACATTTCTATTTTGTAGCAGGAATTAGGACACTTTGCCGAGTGTTAGCACTCGGCAAAGAGGCCATTTCTGGTAGTAGTAGACGGGTTTGCCGAGTGTATTCTTCAAACACTCGGCAAAGGGGTCAAAAAATTTGGCGAAATTGCTTGTTTGCCGAGTGCCATTGGGTAGGCACTCGGCAAACACAGGCCATTTGCCGAGTGTTTTCAAAAAAACACTCGGCAAAGGGGGCATAAAAAAATGGCGGGCCGGGCATCTTTGCCGAGTGTTTTCTTAAATACACTCGGCAAAGATGGAAACTTCGCCGAGTGTATTTAGGGAAACACACGGCAAAGGGGGCATAAAAAAATGGCGGGCCGGGCATCTTTGCCGAGTGTAATTAAGAAAACACTCGGCAACCTTGACAACTTCGCCGAGTGTAATTAAGGAAACACTCGGCAAAGATTTAGACTTCGCCGAGTGTCGGCCGTCAGACACTCGGCAAAGCTTCCGTCGCCGTGACAGCCCGTCAACGTCTTTGTACCGAGTGTCATATTTTGCCGAGTGTATTGCGGCACTCGGCAAAGGCTTTGCCGAGTGCCCGATGGTTGACACTCGGCAAACACACTGTTTGCCGAGAAAAACTTTGCCGAGTAAGATTCGCCGAGTGTTACACTCGGCAAACCCTTTGCCGAGTGTATTTGGCCCTTCGCCGAGTGCCTGGGGCACTCGGCAAAGTTACTGTATCCGGTAGTGAATGAGCTAGAATGGCATCTCGCATCATTAATTTAGGATGAGAAATGAGGGTTCCATTGTAATTAATTAGCTAAGCCAGACCACTTGTATCCTATTAGGATTTGAAAGTTTTAAGAAGTATACTTTGGCTATCAACTTCTATAACAATATCATCAATAGGCAATGCCGTAGTAAAAGATCTTTAAAACGGGAACGTATTGATACATCTTTTGTATACTGAGCATGTACATAATTTGACTAATTGTATTGCTAGTCAAGATGTATAAATTTTAAGCCTTTTGACTTCTAATAAAAGAGCAGGACACATGGTCCCACGTATGGGACAGGTGGCTGTAAACAATTTGTGTTGCAACATGATCTCTCCTGTCTCTCCTCACGGCTTGCGACACCATTCTCCCCTACAGTTATAAGAAGGCATGCCATGTGTACGATAACTCGATAAGTCTGCTTAAATCTCATTGTACCTTGCGGTGTTAATAAATGCTAAAGCAATTAGATCATTTTCTCTGAATGTTCAGAACTTGCACTACTTGGCATCAAAGATTTCCCAAGTATTGTGTTCAAATGGTAGAGAGTTACCCATCTTCATCACAATTTTTTTTAAGCTATTGGGTTTTTGCCCCTATTTTGAACCTCAATTATGATTTTGCCCCCATTTTCTTCCACATTGTGATTTTACCCTTACTATTTGAAGGTCAAGCCTCAGTTTACCCCTATTCTTAACTATGTTAGATTCATTTGTAATAAACCAATTAAAAAAAATAGAAAACCCCTTCACAATATGGTGAAAAGACACAACTGCCTCTTATTTCTTTCCTTCCCTCCACTCCCCCCTGACGCCACCCCTCTCGATTTCTCTCCACCTTGTTATCTTTGCAGTCCTGTTCTTTGAGCTTGTGACGAATACATCGGAAAACTGCAAAAAAGATATTTAAAAGTTAGGAGCAAACCATATACTCTTAAGAGAGCTAAAGCAATGTGTACGATAACTCGATAAGCCTGCTTAAATCTCATTGTACCTTACACGGTGTTAAGAAATGCTAAAGCAATTAGATCATTTTCTCTGAATGTTCAGAACTTGCACTACTTGGCATCAAAGATTTCCCAAGTGTTGTGTTCAAATGGCAGAGAGTTATCCATCTTCATCATTTTTTTTTCAAGTGGCTAAGGGTTTCGAGTAGTCTAACTTGGAAATTTCCCCAGAGAAAAAAAACAAACTACTAACCCCAACAAACATTTTTGAAACAAAATCCGTCCACCATTTAATAAATAATTCTTTAGGGCTGCGTTAATTAGTTTAGAGAGCTTTGGCTATTCTGGAAACTTGAAAAGGAGACCAACAACCATCGACCATTCATAAAAGAAAAAAGCACTTGGGGATTCATAGAACTTGTAAAGTTGTATCCACATCGAGCTTTGTTTGGCTAATTCGTCCCCTAGAATACATATGTTAAAACACATTAAATTCAACTACGAAGCAACAATTCACAATGCTAGCTCTTCTTGGGTTATTTGGATAGTTGCTCAAGTGACCAACTATCCCAACCTTCTTCAAGTACACATCTAATATCTTGATTGAGCTCTTTTACGGTACGCTATACTAGACTATACCGGTATTTGAAAAGGACTAGTATAAAAATATCCGACGGTTGAGATTAATTATGTACTACTAAAGACTACACCTATAGTATAGGTGGTATAAGGGTATCATGAGAAAAGAATAAAAATGACATCGATGTAATATATTTTTCTTTTTCTTTGCAATGGTGATATATTTTTCATTTGATAAAGTTGTAGTGAGATAGTGACATATTAATAATTTAGTAATAATTACTATATTACCCTTAAAAATAGACAGTTAGATCTTATTTCTATGAGACATTTTAGAGTGATTGAAAAAAATGAGAGCCGTCCATCCCGATAAATTTAATGGTGGAAACAAGAGAAGTACCAATTTGGTGGGACCAAGTACCAAAAATAGTGGGACCAACAATCAATTTAATTTATTTTTTAGAATTTAAAAATCAAAGCATAAGGTACCTCCAAGTACTTGATGGTACTTTAAAAGCACCGTAAAAGAGCTCTCTTTCTGTATACTCCGTCCGTTCCAAATTGTAGGTCATTCCAACTTTTTTGGAGAGTCAAACTATTTTAGGGTTGACGAAAATTATAAAGAGGATTACAAAGATTTATGGTACCGAATAGATATACTATGAAAATGTATTTAATGAAGAATCTAACGGTACTTATATGGTATCATCAATGTTAGTATTTTATTGTATAAACTTAATCAAACTTGAGATGTTTTGACTTTTCAAAAAAGTTGAAATGACTTACAATTTGAAACGGAGGGAATATATCACTAAGTGGTAGTATGAAGCACCGTAAAAGAGCTCATCTCGATTTTATTTACGTGTACTTGTCAGCACCTTGCGCAGTGAAGTGGGAAAAATCCTCAGACTCACGATCACCATATGGCGCTTGCTCAAGCATGACCCACCGACGGTAGTTAGTATACCTTATGTTTTCTTCAGAATCCTGCAGCTATTAGTTATGTTATCTGGTATGCTGTGCATTCATCAATCTGCTCCGGCTGCTAAAGCGACTGGACCAAATGCTGGAAACAAGTAAATGGAAACTTTGCCATCTCTAATAGTTCTAAATGCATGGAGTATTGCGTACGCTCCCTAATGGACACCTGTCATTCCGTTCTACGAGAAAAGAAAGAAAGAAGCTCAAGAGTAAGGCATGCATGAATCATTATACAGAAAACACTTTTGCTTGCCACCTTAGCCTTGCTCATATCTGACATGGAACAGTGAATTGATACATGGCAATTACAATACCTCATAGAAAAATTGCGTTGACACAGAGATAGCGACCTAAGTGATGTCTTCCAGATTCAAACGTCATTTTCAAATAATTAAATGATTATACAATCTTTTCTTTGGTGCAAGCACTGGACTATATTCAGTGGGCAACCGACAGACTGCGTTGTTTGTTTTTATCAGTTGACTACTTACAGTCTATGAGGATACTTACTGTGAGCTTGTTGTTGCTCAAGTAGCAGAAACGATGACTTCAAATTAATTTGTGAAGCATCAGTAATTTTTCAGAACCAAACTGAACAAGAAAAACATGGTACATGACACATGAAAAATTTATTTTGCAAGTTATTCATTCAGATTTCAGAACATAAACTACTGAGCTGGTCCTTCAGTTTCCTCTAAGATAAGCATCCTGAATCCCGTGCAGCTTGGCAGCCACCTCCTGCATGCTGATGCGCTCGTTGGGGGACGTCTTGGTACAGCAGAGTCCAATGCTTAGCACAGAGTGCAGAATTTGTGCCCTGCTATCCCTGATGATCGTTGTTGGAACGTCCTCTCTCTGCTCTAGCTCTTGGAGCAGCTGTGGGTCAACAATCTGCAACACATTGTCAGGGAAGTTGATCTCTGTTAGCTTCGCAATGGTCATCCCATCCTTGAACATGTCATCTGTTGGGCTCCTTCGGGTGAATATCTCAAGGAGAACAACTCCAAAGCTGTAGACATCCACTGCAGTGGAAACCTGACCACCTGCAGCATATTCTATAGAACACATGTAGGGAAGTTTAGTCGTAGTAAGCATAGAAATTGTAGAATGCATCATTATTTAGTTTGGAAGTACAAAGTGAACAGGGACAGTACCTGGAGCAATGTATCCAATTGTTCCCTTGATTGCAACTGAAGAAGTGGAATTTGAGTCAACAAAAGATGGTGCTGTGTCCAATTTGAACCTTGCTAGCCCAAAGTCTCCAACATGTGCTACCAGATCATCATCCAAAAGAATGTTTCTAGGCTTCAGATCACAATGTACAATGGCTCCTTGGTGGTTATGGTGTAGATACATCAAAGCATCTGATACATCTACCATGATGCTTAACCTTTGAGCTAGTGAAATGTAATTCAAACATGAAGAACCTTCGCTGCTGTGAGTCGAGTACAGTAAGTTATGCAGGTCTCCTCGTGGCATGAACTCATATACTAAAGCCTTGAAGTCATTTCCATTAGAATCAATACTTGAGCATGCAGTTAGGATAGGAACTAGATTCCGATGCCGCACATTTCTCAAAGCACTACATTCTGCAATGAAGCTCTTTTGTGCTCCTCTTGTCTCCAGACTGAAAACTTTGATGGCAACCTCTTTTCCATCAGGAAACAATTTTCCTCGGTAAACAGAACCATATCTTCCCTGACCAATTAGATTGTATCTCGCAAAGCCCTCTGTCGCTCTGACAAGATCGCTGTAAGAAATTCTAGGGAATCTTCCAAGAGAGGGTAGAGAGATAGCTTTTGTCTTCTGATTTCGCCTACGGAACAACCAAAAAGCAAATACTGCTGCAAATACCAGCACTATGGCTACTGGGATGACTATTTTCCAAATAACTGAAAGCTTGTGATTAGCTGAATTGGAATGCATGACAGGACAAGCAAGTAAATGTAACCCCGGAGGCCCGCCACAAAGCCCCTGGTTTCCATTAATCCATAAAGCTGTCGCATTCTTGAAGATTCCTTTTGTCGGGACCTCACCTTTCAGATGGTTGAATGACAAATCTAGCTGCTCAAGGAACTGTAGGCCACTAAGAGAGACTGGTATTGATCCAGTTAAGTTATTGTGAGATAAGTTGAGAAAATGTAGGTTACTTATATTGCCAAGGGAAGCGGGGATGCTTCCGCTGAAAAAATTATGGCCTAGCACGACAATTTCCAAACTTTCGCAATTACCCAATGTACTAGGAATCTCTCCAGATAGATTATTTGATGAGATTTGTAAATATGTTAGTTGCTTGGCATTCCCGATGTTGGCATGAAGTGGTGCCTGTAGTCGGTTAAAGGATAAGCTAATTCTCACTAAAGTTGGAATTGTGAAGATCTCTTTTGGTATAGTGCCATGAAGATTGTTGGAAGAAATGAGCAATTCCTGAAGCATTTGGAGGCCTCCTAGGCTTGGGGGTATATTTCCATTTAACTGGTTCGATTCTAGATCAAGTGATATCAATTGAGATAGATTTGAGAGTGATGATGGAATGGGCCCTGTAAAGAAATTGTCGCTTAACTGTATTACTTGCAGACTGTTGAGAGTCCCAAGCCATTCTGGAAGCACACTCGTAAAGTTATTCCCAAACAGACTTACAGTGACGAGGTTGCGAAGGTTTGCTATACCAGAAGGAAAATTCCCAGACAGTTGGTTTCCTCCCAAGAACAGGCCCTGGAGCATACTGGAAAGGTTACCTACAGAATTCGGCAATTGGCCAGCTAGATAATTGTATGCTACCGAGAGCTCACTTAGCTCAGTGCAATTGGCTAAGCTGCCCATAAACTTCCAGTCTTGTGTGGTTCTTGCTTGGAGTTTATTGAGCTGAAGATTTAGCCATGTCAGTTTAGAAAGTTTTCCAAATGAGCCAGGTACCAACCCTGTGAACTTATTACTTGATATGTCAATACTGTATAGTTTGGAAGCATTTGTTAATGAAGATGGGATATGACCATGAAAGAAGTTGTCATCTAACTCGATCGCCTGAAGATCAGGTAGAGAGTTACCTATACTTGATGGTACGACTCCGGAAAAATCGTTTATCGCAATTGAAAGTTCAACTAGATTAGAAATATTCAGGATGGGCTGTGGAAATAGACCTGACATCTTATTGATACTCACGAGAAGGACCTGCAGCCTCAGCAAATTTGCAAACTCGTTTGGGATGTTCCCCTCGATGTAATTCATTGCACAGCTAAACATCTGTAACATTGTGATATTGGCAACAGAATCAGGGATGGTTCCAGTTAGGTTATTTGTGGTAAGATCAAGATTTTCAAGCCGCTGTGGCAAATCTACTGGAATCTGTCCGGTTAATTGGTTGTTTGCCAGCAATAGCTCTGTTAGTTTTGAACAGTTTGCAAGAGTGGGTATCCTTCCTTGTAGTGTGTTATTTTGCAAGCTGAGGATTTGGAGGTGAGGCAAGTGACCAAGGGACCTAGGGATCTCTCCACTGAATGAATTAGTCGATAGGACAAGGATTTTCAGGAATGTTAGGTTTCCAAGTGAAGGGGATATTTGCCCTACTAGACCTCGATTCGTAAGATTAAGAGAAATGACACGAATTGAGTTCTTGACAGAACACAGGACACCCTCCCAACTGCAGAAATGGGTGCTGTCATTCCAGGACATCAAAGCTTGACGTGGATCAAGACTTATCGCCTTCTTAAACTCTAGTAGTGGGAGCCTATCATTGTGATTTCCATTGGAAGAGCAGATGACAACATGTATACAGCTCGCTATTAGCACCAAGAAGAACGGTCCCATTGCAGTAAGCTTCATCGACACTTTTGCTAGCTTGATTGAATGTCGACCATGATTATGTGCATAGGCAGAAAAAGAGAAAAAATTCAGATATTAAGGGATATTGTCTGGGGGAAAAAAATCCACAACTCATTACCATTTATGTTTACCCTGGTAAGTGCACTAGTTAATCGACGAATTCTCATTCTTCTACTTATCAGGTTAATTGACTTTGCAGTTAATTATTTCTTAAAACAATAGCATATCTGTTCTTCAACAAGTTATGTAATTTGATCAGCAGCAGCAAGCATTTTTATTTTGTTTGTGAGCAGAATCTGATTATACTGTTCATTATTATTAACACAAATAACACGAATGAGAGACAACCAAGAGGTTTAGCAAGAGGGATGATGCTTACCTTTCAGCAGCAGCACTCGAAGAGACAACTGAGGTAGCGGGCAAACACCGTTGGAACCATGTAGGCCCTCCAGCAAGAACCGTTCCCCTCTTTATACTGTTTGCTGAGGTGAAAGCGCTCCTTCAGCAAATAAGTCAAAAGCAGCCATAATACACCATGAGTCACCCATGGCCCCAGGATGACTTTGGGTCAATGCAAGCTATTAAAGACGTCACGGGTGCGTATCTAGTGAAAATAGAAGAAATACTAAAAATGATGTAAATTCATTCAAAAACGCATTTTCAAGTTTCCTTTTAAAAAATAAAACTTGGCACAGCCATAGCTGATGTAGAAGTTAAGATTAAAAAAATGTTCTAGATTAATTCATAATATAATGTCAAAATTTACGATCATTCAACTAGATAACAAAGTTACTAGGCGTACTAATAAGAAATTCGTCATTTTCGTTAGAACTAAACTAGAACTAGTTTGAACCTCAACTTTTGTAAAAACATATATCAAAGGCATATGAATTATGTACTTGCCAAGTTTTAAGTTTTTTTTCAAAACTTTAATGTACACTTTCTGATGAATGTTCACCGAACCTTCACTGTTCAGCAAATAAGTCAAAAGCAAGAATTAGCTCTGTCATCTGTCATCTTTAAGGAGAAGAAGCTAAGATGTTCACAAGAGTGATGCATGCCCCCGGATGGTTTGGGGTGAAGCCACTAAAGACGAAGCTGTCACGATGTAGACAACAGGCTCAGATTTCCAGTCTTGCAGTGGCTTTATCAACCAGACGTGCTTGACGCTCCGCCCGGCAACCATGGTCTACGCGCACAGGCTGATCGATTTCTCGAATTCTTTTCTGTTATGGATCGTTTCAATATACAGTTACGTCCTGTTTCAAAAAAAAGAAAACAGTTAAGTCCCCTCCATTTACATTAGAAAGGCTTGTGGACTTATACAACTATAATATTCTATATATTTGACTTCCGTTGCAATACTAGTTTTGAGCAGTGAAGGATGATGCATGAAAAACCTTTAGGATTAGGTAATGTCCTGTGGATGAAACCGTCCATGCTGGTATCGATTGTCCGTTCGTCTTGAGCTTCATTAAAAATCATATATGAAATTTAAATATCAAAATTTCAAATTGCACGTCCTTATTGCATAACTTAAAATTTTGACATCTAGATTTGAATTCAAAATCTCTGCATTTAGGTGAGTTGCAGTCTCCAAATAGGAAACAAATTTCAAGTTGCTGAGATTTAGAATTACTGAAACGTGTGTGTGTTTGTGTATTAAAAATAATATTCTAGAAGTATCACCTCGTACTTTCCCTCTTGAAAAAAAAAATCTAACGGTGCATGGGTTCCTTTCCTGTGCCCTGCCCTGCCGTGACGTTCACTTCGGGTCAAGCTCTGATGGTCTCCTCTTCGGGTATACATGATTTACACTTCGGCCACACAATAAATGTTAAGCTATATGCACACCTATATGGCGGAGTTTCATTCTCGTTAAATGAAGTGACACATCAGGAAATATGATGACATCATTACTTAAAAAATGAGATTTCGTCTCGAAACTCAGTACCGATTGCATTTTCGTCCGGTACTAATATAAGCATTAGTACTGGATCTAATGGATAGTCCCTGAGGAGGTCCCTGTGACCTCTTTTAATACCGGGTGGGAGCTTCACCCGGTACTAGTGGGGGTGACCTTTAGTACCGGGTGGACACCCCCACTAGTACCGGGTGGACACCCCCACTAGCATAGCGGGATGCGGCTTGGCTCGGGCTGCAGGCGGAGGTGCGGCGAGGCGGAGGCGGAGGGGCGGAGGGTGGCAGGAGGGGGGTGGGGCTGGTCGGAGGCGGGCGGCGGGGAGGGGGGATTTTTTTTATAATTTTTAATAGCTCTTTAGTACCGGTTACTAAAGGTCCCCCTTTAGTACAGAACTATAAGTACCGGTTGTGAAACCGGAGTTCACAACCGGTGCTAATGGCATTTTCCGTAGTAGTGCATGAAAGAGTACTTACGAGAAGAGAGACGAGATGGATTTCTCTGCCATTGAAGGCTAGAGAATTTCATTTCAATCATGTTTCAGTGCATCGCAATTACATTATATGGCTTACTCATGAAACAATGATATAAAACTGTGCATTGGAGATGTGATTTCACTCGTCAACTAAAAAATCAGTTTAGATAATGTGGCAATCATGGAAAACGTCCTATGACCCCGCCCTTGTGAGAACGACCTAAATACATCCAAGATATTGGACTGGCAGGCTTTGAGACTGATGGAGTCATTACAATAGGCGAGAACTAAAAACTAATTAGTAAAAAAGTGAGTGTAATCGATGCGGAGTCAGAACTTCAACCTCGACTAGACATGTTCCATGTAAGAACCTACTAATTGAACAAATTAAAGCTTACCTCGTCGACATAATTGATTTTAGCCATGTAAGGCTCAAACTTTAGATTCTTGTGGATTATGGCTTTTAAAATACCTAGCTACAACAAACAACAAGCTTTTTCATCCTCATATTCCACAATCCAGCAATCCACCATCTTTTTTCAGACTAATTTAGATATGGCTCATGAGTGGTCCATGAGTGATGTGTGCACATGTTTAGTGCTACGTTGTTAGGTAAACAGGAGTAGAATTAATTTGTAAGCACTTATCCTTAAACTCCTATATATACCTCTGATACACGAATGAAGGACGTACGGATATGTAAATAGGGTCTGCGTGTATGTTGTCCTGCTACTCGGAATGGCTTGGCAATGCAATTTTTTAAGGACGCAGTGTTACAAATTATTTTAGTTGACCCTCGTTGGGTGGTGCGATTTTGTAGAGTAGGGTGCTAGGCGTGGTATATAATAGGGCCGCCCTTGCATGCAGTTGTGCTTACGGGATAGTGCTTCCCCAAGAAACCGTATATTGGACACGGCTTTGGGCGCAACCGACTAGTAAGCATCCTCTTTCAGCTCAAGACGTTCGCTTCATTAGTTTGGCTTTCAGCTTGCGTCCACATGGTGCACTGGCATGCATATAACAGTCATAGTAACACGGAGGTTTCAGTTCTGCATTGAACCTTCCAAACAGTTTCAAAAACTGATGGCTTTAATTTTAAGTAAATCCCACCAGAGATCCTAAACTTGTCTTGGGGGTTCTTATTTAAGTCTGTAAACTCTCAAAGTCCATACTCATGATCAAGCTAGACTTGTCCTATGTTTTTCAGTTAGGACTAGATCAGTATCACTCCGTCCCAAATTACCATTCGTTTTGATTTTTTCTAGATATATAACTTTTACGTATCTAGACATAGTATATATCCAGGTGCATATCAAAAGGTACGTATCTTTAAAAGTCAATACGAATAGCAACTTAGGGCCTGTTTGGATACCTTCGCTAAACCTTAAGGGCTAAAAGTTGCTAAACTGTATTGCTAAATTTTAGTCATGGCTGTTTGGTTCCATGGGCTAAGCAACATTTAATGAGGTGGACAATAATCTATTTGCCCTTAATGAGAGAGAGGAGGGTATCCAGAAAGGCATTAATGGGGGGCAAAGGGTGTCCACCCCACCTTTTAGCAAGGTTTAGCAACCAAAAGGTTGCTTATGGGCTGAAGTTTAGCAACTAAAGTTTAGAAAGATTTAGCAAGGATGTTTGGTAAATTTGGGATTAAATGGGACTAAACTTTAGTTGCTAAAGTTTAACAAGGTGGAACCAAACACCCCATTAACACGAAAGGAATACAACTTAGCCAGTTGCCTGTATAGCACGCCGCGGTGGTGCCAGCATGGCTTCGGCTGCAGTTTTAAACCTTCAATGCACCTTTTTTTTATTAGTTAGACCTTAAAGCTATGTATTGTCACCAGTAGAGAATTGACTTTCGATACGTCCTCTTTTAATCCTGGTTTAAAGTAGGCCCGGTATAAAAGGGGGTGCGCGGAGCTTTACTCTCGGTTGGTATTTACAACCGGGACTAAAAGTCACCTTTTGTCCCGGTTCAAAAATTAGCCACCCGTGGGGGACCCTTTAGTCCCGGGTGAAAAAATCAGCTACCCGTGGGGGACCCTTTTGCCTCGGGTGGTAAGAATAACCCGGACTAAAGGTCACCCTTTTAATTCCGGTTGGTGTTACCACTCGGGACTAAAGCTCACGACACCAACCGGGATAAAATGGGGTCTTTTATCTGGGTTGGAAACTCCAACCGGGATAAAAGGGTCCCTCACGCGTGGCTGAAAAAGAGGTAAAGCCCTCGGACCCTTTTATCCCGGTTTGTAATACCAATCGGGATAAAGGGGATCTTTTATCCCGGTTGGTGTTTCCAACCGGGATAAAAGGGTCCCCCATGTGTGGTTGGGGCAGAACTAAATTCTCCGAACCTTTTTATCCCGGTTTGTAATACCAACCGGGATAAAAGGGGGTCTTTTATCCCGGTTGGTGTTTCCAATCGGGATAAAAGGGTCCCCCACGAGTTAGTATAAAAGGATTGGATCCCCTATATAGTCAGATGTGGTGTGTAGGTGGGATGGCAAGGAAGCTACACGCGAGGCTTGAGGTTGTGGGTTTGAATCCCATGAACCGCGTACGCGCATATTTCGCGTGAAAATCGCGTCACTTGTGACTTGCGCGTGCGGGGAGGCCTCCTTGGGACCCCCCGGGAATTTATTTTTCAATTTTTTTTGCAAAACCATTTATCGCGGTTGGTATTACCAATCGGGATAAAAGGGGTCCTATATCGCGCCTGGCGTGGCAGCCCATTTAGTCCCGGTTGGACCCGGGATAAAAGACATCCCCTTTTATCCCGATTACTTTATCCCGGATAGTTTTTCTAGAGATTTGCATCTTTCCAACCGGAACTAATACTCAGTTTTTTACTAGTGTGTTTCCATCGACAATCACTTTTGACTTAACACCTCATGCTTACAGATAAAAGTTATAGCATTTCTAAAGCTTTTATTTCTTATTTTTTTACGAAACATAATATAACGCAGATACTCATTCACCTCTATAATTACACACACAACCCTATCCTTATGAGTACTCCGGAGAGATTAGGTATGCAAATTTTGAGATTGACAAAATCACTAGCCTACCACTAAAAGAATAAAGAATATCATCATTAATTATTTGGAATAAATAAAAAAATGATCACATGTGCCGAGTCAAGGACTCGAACCCAAGTGGAGAGGATAGGTTCCTCCGTAAGGAATCTAATCTAACTAGCTCAACTACTCTCAATTCACTTTATTTCTTGTAGTTAATTTGGTATTTTGGAGCCTTTTTATTTTCTACTTTATTGTTGGTTTATTTGAATCTTTGGTTGCTCAAGGTTTAGATATTTTATTTGAACTCCTTACATCATAACATATCTCTAGTTTTTTTTTTGCATAATTGTTTGAGGTGTTTGGATATTTTAAATAAGCTCTAGAGCTAGTTATCTGTATTATTGTTTCAACTTTAGTTCTACTAGCAAACATGCCCGTGCGTTGCTACGGGTCTACGGGTGAAGATCTTAAACATTACATGTATTATCTATATAAATAATATCCAGATCCCGTCTCAACGCATGAACTTTTTACATGCATTGATTCTTGACCTACTATGTCTGTATGGCAATTTTAGAAGTACCTGCTGTGCAATGCAACCAAGGCAGCCATGCTTGGTATTTTCACGAACATCTCATGCGCACGCAACGCACGGTCTCGTGAATCCAAGCTCAAAATTTGCTAAATGCCAAACCCAGCAGAGTAACTACTTATCCGTAGCAATAGCAAGCAGGGTAAGGAGCCAAGGACACAGACCTGCGCGGCCGGTGAACTTGGCGAGCTGCTTCTCCTGAAACGGCACCGGGGCTGAATGCGGAACGGGAACAACGACCTCCCGGAGAAGCCATGAGGAGAAGAGGGAGAGCGCGAAGAGGCATAGGGCCACAGAGATTGTGGCGCATCCGACGGATCCACCTCCATGTACCACCCTCCTATCCTTGATGGCGCCGACTGGGAGCGACGGCGATGGGGCGACTCAATAGCAGTCTGTTGCGCCACTAATCTTCTACTGTTATGTGAGACTTTCAGCATATCATCTGAGTTATCCAACTCCAAGGAGTTGTTTCCTCTAGAGAATCCCAATATAGTAGTTCCACCAAGCACTTTAATACCTATACCTTTTAATCCTGTGTCACCATCATTTCTGCTGTTATCCTCATGATCATCAAAATGCATCCCCCCTTGCTCAATGACTTCAATTACTGCTGCAATGTCTCTTGTATCAGCATCTGCAGGCAGCAAAGGCTGAAACGACGAGTAGTCTGCATTATCACAGTTTGAAGTGATGATATCCATAAGTGCAGCCACAAGCATGCTCCTCCCTTTAGAATGATCTGAACCATCGAATGAAGATTTCTGTCTCAAAAAAGAAAATATGTTAGGTACAACGAACTAATTGTATCTCAAAAAAAGCAAGAGCCCAGAACATTAAAAAATTTGGCTGCTGCTTCTCATAAACTAAAGTACACCTGAGTATGATCACAAGCTAGGCCACAAGCTATACTCACTCAACATCTGAATACTTCTGTGGAATTAAACTATTGCAAGCTTGTACCAAACCACATTACGGCAATCAACCAAAGCCGAAAAAACAGGTTGAAGACCTGGCATTACCTTCTTGCCGCGCGTGGGCTGGTACGAGAAGATGAACTGGAGGAGGCAGGGAACTGCGCGTGGGCGCCCGAGAACGGCGGGCACGACCCATGGGATCAGCCACCAGGTGCGCGAGGGCCCTGGCAGCCTCGGCCTGCGTGGCCCCCCGCATGACGCTGTCGAGCAGCCAGTCGACGACGGCACCTCCGCCCGCAGAGACAATGGCGGCCCGCCGCGCGGCGCTGGCGGCGGTGATGTCGTCGAGCAGCGCGGCCACCCGCAGCTCGAACCCGGACCGCACCTCCTGGTTGGCCGACGAGAGCACGGACAGGAGCGACTTCCAGAGCACCCGCGCGGCGGTCAGCGTGTGCTGCGTCCGCTCCACGACGCGCCCCGCCGAATCCCTGGACCTGTGCAGCGTGTGCTCGAGGTTGCCGGACGGGACCCACGGGTCTGTGTACTAATTAATAATTAGATCCACATGTTAACGAGATTAAATTAGATCAAACTAAAAAATGGGCAGAAGCGGTCCTCAATATAGATATAGATAGATATAGATATGTACTAACAAATTACCAACAACCAATAGGACAGTTATGATCACCGAACGATGGTATAGTCTTTACGGATGTGGGTGATGGAGAATCTGGTATTGCCACAATTAAAATCCAATAGTTTACAATAAAAATAATCAACCATGCATGTCCTTTGGTAAAGAAAGAAAGAAGAATAAACCATGTTCCTAGAAAAAAATTGGTTAAAGCTAGCCGAACCAGAACTTTTTTTACGACCAACGACCAGAACATTTTCACGGGTCAAGGCTGTTTATCACTAAGATTCGGATTTGGTTGTTTGAAGACACAATATTCACTTATGGGGCGTCTACAAATTAAACTTGATTGTGGGTTCATTTGCAAAAAAATCGGGTGACTCTGAATATGAAGCTTCCTGCGACTGGAGTACATTTTCTCTTGGTGCTGATGGTGTGTTGTACACGTGTTGCTATATATCTGCTCCTTCACCGGTAACGACTCAGATAGTCTGGCACTACTGGAGTTTAAAAAGTCCATTATCAGGGATCCAAATGAACTCTTGATTTCTTGGAACGAAAGCACCCACTTATGTAGTTGGGACGGTGTCCTATGTAGTGTCAGGCACCCACATCGTGTCATTTCTCTGAATCTCACAAATAGAGATTTGGTAGGACAAATATCTCCATCACTCGGAAACCTAACATTCCTAAAAGTTCTAATATTGTCGGCGAGTTCATTCAGTGGAGAGATCCCTCGATCCCTTGGTCAACTTCATCACCTCCAAATACTCAAACTGAACGATAACATGCTACAGGGAGGGATACCCAGCCTTGCAAACTGTTCAAAAGTCAAGGAGCTATCGCTGGGTAAGAATCAGCTAACTGGACAGATTCCTGCCGACTTGCCTAATAGCCTTCAAAAGTTGATACTTGTTGCTAATAATCTTACTGGAACTGTCCCTGCTTCTCTTGCCAATATCACAGTGCTAAAAATTTTTACTTGTATGAACAACAATATCGAGGGCAACATCCCAGATGAGTTCGCAAGGTTGCGGGGACTGCAAGAGCTGCACCTGGGCAAGAATAAGTTGTCTGGCCGTTTTCCACAGCTCGTTCTGAATCTCTCTAATCTAGTTGTGTTTAGCGTTGCTTCCAATTACCTGAGCGGAGATGTACCTTCAGATCTTGGAGGCTCTCTGCCAAGCCTGAAGTACATGTCTCTAGGCGGCAACTTCTTTCATGGGCATATCCCATCATCAATAGCGAATGCTTCGGAACTGAACATTGTTGACATGTCAAGAAATAAGCTCACTGGGGTGATTCCTAGCTCCATCGGCAAACTTCAGAAGTTGTTTGCACTAAGTTTTGAGTACAACAAACTCCAAGCAAGTAAGGAGCAAGACTGGAAGTTTATGAACAGCTTAGCCAATTGCACTGAGCTACAAGTGCGCACGGTTCTTGGTAATCGTCTACAAGGCAATGTGCCAGAGTCATTAGGTAACCTTTCCAGCCAACTCCGGTACCTATACTTGGCAAACAATCACCTGTCAGGGGATTTCCCTTCTGGTATAGCAAAGCTTCGTAGTCTGATCAGTATAGAATTGGGTGGGAATCGATTTACAGGTGCGGTGCCGCCGTGCCGGAATGGCTTGGACCTCTCAAATCCTTGCAGAGATTACAGTTAGATAACAATATCCTTACAGGACCTATTCCATCATCCCTTTGTAATTTATCTAATTTGATTGGACTCTATCTAGAATCGAACCAGTTGGATGGGCACATACCCCCAAGCCTTGGAAACCTCCAAACACTTGAAATATTGAACATTTCCAACAACAACCTTCTAGGCACCATACCAAAGGAGCTCTTCGGAATTCAAACATTGCTGAATATTGAGTTATCTTCCAACAACCTAGACGGCCCGCTTCATCCTGATATTGGCAATGCAAAACAACTCACATATTTGGATATTTCATCAAACAGTCTATCTGGAGAAATCCCTAGCGCTATCGGTAACCGCGAAAGGTTGGAAGATATTAAGCTAGGCCATAATGTTTTCAGTGGAAGCGTACCCACTTCATTAGGGAATATAACTAACCTGCAAATTCTCAACTTATCTCGCAACCACCTTAATGGTTCAATACCAGTGTCTATTGTAAGACTAAAATTTCTTGAGCAACTAGATTTGTCATTCAACCGCCTTGAGGGTGAGGTCCCAACAGCCGGAATATTTAGTAATTTAATTTCTGTGTGGATTGACGGAAACACAGGCCTCTGTGGAGGGCAACTGGTTCGGCACCTACGCCCGTGTTCTGCAATGCATCTGAATTCAAGAAAGAACAAGCATTTTACTGTACAGAAAGTTGTGATCCCATTAGGCAGCATTGCATCACTTGCAATAGTAGTCATACTTCAATGTTGTTCTGGAGAGTAAAACAAAAGAAAAAGAATGTATCTTTGCCCTCATTTGGTAGCAAATTCCCCAAAGTCACATACATTGATCTTGCAAGATCAACCGAGGGGTTCTCCTCTTCCAAGTTAATCGGCAAAGGAAGATACTCTTCTGTATACCAAGAACTTTGTTTCAAGACAGAATTGTGGTTGCTGTCAAAGTTTTCTGCCTAGAGAGAAAAGGAGCACAAAAGAGCTTCATGGCAGAATGTAATGCTCTGAGAAACATAAGGCATCGCAATCTAGTTCCTATCCTAACAGCATGCTCGAGTATTGATTCAAAGGGAAATGATTTCAAAGCCTTAGTTTATGAGTTCATGCCACAAGGCGACTTGCACACTCTGTTGCACTCCATTCCCAGGCGATGGGAGCTCTTCAACTCTGAACCACATTACACTGGCTCAAAGGCTAAGCATTGTAGTGGACATCGCAGATGCAATGGAATACCTTCATCATAACCATCAAGGAACTATTGTTCATTGCGATCTGAAGCCTAGCAACATTCTTTTGGATGACAATATGACAGCACGTGTTGGAGACTTTGGTCTTGCAATGTTTAAAGTTGACTCCATAATGCCATCTTTTGGTGATTCAGCTTCGGCTTCTTCAATTGCCATAAAGGGAACAATTGGCTACGTTGCTCCAGGTAATGCCAGTTCTCATACTGCATTTGTTTTTCATGTGCTGTGTTATCTTTGGACTAAAAAGATCTCATATATAATCTGCAGAGTGTGCAACAGGCAGAGAAGTTACAATCGCTGGGGATGTATACAGCTTTGGAATTGTCCTCCTTGAAATATTCTTGCGGAAGAGGCCAACAGATGATATGTTCAAGGACGGACTGAACATTGTAAGATTTGTCGAGATGAATCCAGACAGGATATTAAAGATTATAGATCCTGACTTACTAGAAGATGAGCGTGATGTCTCACAAGGAACTTCAGTATCCTTTAAGGAGAAAAGCTTGGAGTGTTTAGCCTCAGTGCTAAAGACTGGACTTTGCTGTGCCAATCCATCCCCAAGTGAGCGCATGGACATGCAGGGAGTGGCTGCTAGGCTGCACGGAATAAAGGAGGCTTATCTCAGAGGAAACTGAGGTAACATTGTTTGAGCTTACCTGACAATCTAAATTTCCTAAGAATCTGCTATCGAGATAATCTGTTTGGATAGCTAGAAGTTTGACAGCCCTGATTATTTGTAGTTAATTACTTATTCTGAGTGTAAGATGACCCGTATGTTCGTGTGGCTGATGATAGCTCATTTGATTCATGAGTGTGAGCATAAGATGATTTTGACAGTATTTTTGAAGTTTGTAAAACATAAATTTTAATAAAATAATTACTAATGCATTCCAAGTTATTGAACTAGCCAAGTCATCCCAAGTCATTGAAATACCTATTAGTTCAAAAAAAAAAGACTACAAGAAATAATCACCCACGCAAAAGTAGTGCCATTTTTTTGCCATCTCAGTGTAGAAGTAGAAGAAAATATGCAAGCCAAAGATACTAGTGCAAAGGAGATGACTGCAGTACAAAGCGTAGATGGTATTGTAATGGCCAAGAGGGGAGCAACACCAAGCAGAACGAAGAGATTGCCGCCCCAGTGCACGGATGAACTCAGGAAGAGTCGCTGTTGCTGCCGTGCCGCTGCTGTCTCTCTGCTATGCTGCTGCTGCCTCTGCTCCGCACCGCGCGCAACGCCGTTGCTAGCCGCGCCGCCAGCCTGCCTGCAGCACCACGCCTGCTCCCTGCAGGCTGTGCCGCACCGAACCACCTGCAGCGCCGTCCCCCAAAATCCGCACGCACCGGATCTGCAGTGGGGGAGGCTTCAGACTCTCCGCACTCATCATACTCTATTTCCATACTCTAAAAGGAATATTCTATTCTAGTTATCGAGATTCTCTCCTCTATACCAATTTCTCCCGCACCCGTGTTACTCTATACCACATATTCTATACCAACTACCCTATATTTTATTCAACCATCTTCAACTACCATCTCATTTTAACAAACATATTTCTTCATAACACGGTCATTTAGAATGGTTATCCTAAATCATGGAATGTGAATAATTAGTAATACAACTTTTTCATTAAGTAGTAATTGTTAGTAGTACTATTTAATTAATGATATGTAATTAAAAAATATGCTCACCTGCCTTGACGTACTACAAGAGCTGTACTTCACGCATGGACAAAGTAGCATGGTGCAGCTTTGCAAAAGCAGTCTGGTCACATGCAAACAATTCTTGCGGGATTGTTGCACTCATGAAGCACTACAATATGATTGCACGGCAATGACAAGTATATGAACCGGTACCCTTGCTAGCTACAACTTGCATGCCTCCATCTAGTGGCCAAGCACCATGGACAACTTCACTTCCTCGTGTTTTACCAACGCCATAGACGGCTACCCAGGCTCCTTGCGAAGGTACTGGATGATGGAGGAGGAAGATGATGATACTCATTTCTTGGTTGATGATGATGAAGCGGAGGCCGCAACATACAACCACCTAGTGCAAGCAGAGAGCTCTCGCACGCGCCGTCAATTTGATGCGCCATGAAAGGTCATTTGGCCGAGGGACCTTCCTTCTAGTCACAAGAGGATCAAAGCCAACTACTTTGCTCCAAACCCTGTTTACAATGATAAGCAATTCTGTAGAAGGTAAAGTTGAGCATATTTCAAAGATTGATCAGCCCATGTCTCTAGTACCTCATATCAGAAGTGTTTTTGCAGGTTTCGGATGCATTGGCATTTATTCAAGCATATTAAAGAGGCTGTTAAAAATCAAGATAACTACTTCAAAAAGAAGTATGATGCCACTGGCAAGGAAGGACTATCGGCTCTTCAAAAATGCGTCGCCGCTATACGCATTCTCGCTTATGGTGTCCCAGCAGATGTTGTTGACGAGTACGTGCGTATTGGTGAGTCAACTGCTCAAAAAGCTTTGCATCATTTCTGTCGGGCTGTCATTGATGTTTTTGGCGAGTATTACCTACGGGCACCCAATGCTGCCGATGTAGCTAGGCTTCTTCAAGAGGGTGAGGATCGTGGGTTCCTGGGGATGCTAGGCAACATTGACTGCATGCACTGGGAGTGGAGGAACTGCCCCACATCATGGAAGGGTCAGTTCACGAGCAGAGGGAAGCATCCCTCTATGATCTTAGAGGCGGTTGCATTGCATGATCTATGGATATGGCATGCTTACTTCGGCATGCTTGGAAGTAACAATGACATTAACGTGCTTCATAGATCCCCAGTATTCTCTGCTTACCTCAGGGTTCATTCAACCCCCGTGTCATTTGCGGTCAATGGAAGGACCTATAACATGGGCTACTACCTTGCCGATGGGATTTACCCCGAGTGGGCAGCCTTTGTTAAGACTATTCGTTACCCCATGAAGCAAAAGACCCAGCACTTTGCCACTGCACAGGAAAGTGCACGCAAGGATATAGAGCGTGCATTTGGTGTCCTGCAAACTCGGTTTGCAGTGATCCAAGGACCCGCGTATGGTTGGGACCGTAACCATATTAATGATATAATGGTGACTTACATTATTTTGCATAACATGATAGTGGAGGATGAACAAGACAATGCTCGTGATACTGATTTCTTGAACATTGGAGAACTAGCAGTTCAGTACCGCAACAATCCGGACAGGGAGGCATTTGTTGCCACACACCATAGGCTTCATGATCAAAACACGCACTTTCAGCTACAATATGATCTCATCGAGCACTAGTGGATGAGGCTGGGATCTCATCATCAGTAGATGAATTAGTGGTCATGTAATATTTTTTAAGACTTGTAATATTCGGTGATCATGTAATATTTATTAAGACTTGTAATGTTCCGTGATCATCACAAACAACATCTAATTCAGCAAATATTCACTAGACATAGGGCAACATCAGATAAATAATAGTTCCAATTAATTCCGCATGGGCTCAACATCAGATAAAATTGTGTCATGATGATAGAACAGATAACAGTTAGAATTAGTTCCCTGAAATAAAATCAAGAAAACATAAATAAAGTTGCCTCTCCCATCCATGGTTCAAGGGCCCTGTCTCTTCCCGCGCCTAGCTGCAATCTTCTCAAAAATTTCTTCCTGAAGAGCTTCATAATACATTTGCTGAGCTGGTGTGCAGGCATTAAGATCAATCCCAAGGATCCTTTCATCCTCTTGCTTCTCCTTTTCTTTCTTGTCCATGTCATGCTTCTCACGCATGATCCGAATCTTCTCTTGCTCAATGTCTAACAGTGATTGATTGTGGCTTCGTATTTTCTCAAACCACTTCTCATCTATGCAGGCAAGCTGCTGGAAATGATTAGTTTTACGCATGGATTCTTCTTGCAGGATAGAAATTTTTTGCAATGATAGATCTTGCATCCTCGAAGCATACTCCGAAGATGATGTTGAACCCGCAAAGGAATTTGCTTTCTTCTTGGCTGCTTTTGCTGAATCCCTGCCCATAGGCCTCCTCCTAGCTGATCCAGTAGGGCTAGAATTATCATCTCCAAGGTCGTTGGTGTCAGGTTCATGGCTACTGTCCTCTCCAAAACCATCACCTCCAGTTGATTTTCCAAATCCTCTAGGCTTTGGATCCTGCCATTTGGGCTCATCCTTCATAATCTCCCAACAATGCATGTAAGCAAAGTTGTGTTTGAGGATACCAGCAAAATTAGCTGCTGCATGAGTGGTCTGCAATAGGAAATAATTGTTGTTAAATTTACAACAAAATCCATAGAAAATAAAATGGGTCAACAAACCGCAAACCTTATCGGCATCCTACATCCCGCTAGGATTCTCTCGAATGGCATCAGCATAGAAGGATGAAAACTTCCCCACTTCAGCCTTGATTATGTTCCAACGGCTCTGTAAAGACCTCAAACTCCTTTCTAGGTAGGATCCCCTCCTCAAATTGTACCGCTACACAATCCTATCCCACATGCGATCTTTTTTTTGCAGTACTTGTAATTGGGCCACAACTTATTTCAAGCCATGACTTCGCAATGTTTACATCTTCATCTGGGTTGAAGTTGCCTAACTTGGTCCTATTGACCATCTTTTTCCTCCTTCCTTTTCTTGTAGGAGCTAGCGCTGGTGGGACAGGCACTTCCTCCACATCTACCTCATCATTTTGCACAGATGCATCTGCCATTTCAGCCAGATGAAACACTTGTGGAGCATTGGTACTTGGATGCATCATTGGGACATTAGGTGGAAGCTGCTGGAATCCTTGGGGGAACCATGATGGAGGACCTTGGTAGCCATACATGTATGGTTCCAGGTAGCTTGGTAGGGAGAAATGTTGCCACTAGGGAAAACTCCTTGTGATCCATCAGGAACTTTGGACTGGTTAGGATCCATCCTAAAATCACAGGCAAAAAAGATACCAATGGTTATATCTAAGCATTATATGTGAGTATGCAAAGTTCTCATGAGCCACCAAATTTAGATTAAATGTAGGGCACAATTTACTTTTTTCAAGTAACTGGTTATATCTAAAAAGATGCATTGTGAACATAATAATGTAGGTTACTTTTGAAATAGCAAGCTTTCAATCAGAACAAACTAGTTCCAGGAATTTTTTCAGATTCTGCAGGTATGCTGAAATTGAGAACCATTAATAAAAACCTTTTGGATTTTTTTTCCAGGTCAAAGCTATGCTCAAATCCAGGTTTTGGAACAGCAAGCAAAACCTAAGCACTAACTGTGAAATGCATAAACTTAATTCAAGTCATAGCAAATAGTCAGAGCCAAGCTTGCACTTACTAAAATGTAATGAGAGAAAAGGTACCAGCTTTCTGCTAGTTATAAATCCACACTTCATGAAGACAGGTCACCATACTTCGCCATATTCTGAACGAATTTTTAGTTTCCCCGCATAAACTTAATTCAAGTCATAGCAAACAGTCAGAGCCAAGCTTGCACTTACTAAAATGTAATGAGAGAAAAGGTACTAGCTTTCTGCTAGTTATAAATCCACACTTCATGAAGACAGGTCACCATACTTCGCCATATTCTGAACGAATTTTTAGTTTCCCCGCATAAACTTAATTCAAGTCATAGCAAACAGTTAGAGCCAAGCTTGCACTTACTAAAATGCAATGAGAGAAAAGGTACCAGCTTTCTTCTAGTTATAAATCCACACTTCATGAAGACAGGTCACCATACTTCGCTATATTCTGAATGAATTTTTAGTTTCCCCTTAAAAAAAAGGAAGAGACAACCTAAGCTTTTTTTTTTCACATGGGCAGCCCGAATGGTCTTATGGAAATGGCATTTGAGGAGCTGACAGTCTAAATATACACAAAAATATTATCTCTTACTAGCTCCTGTAAGTGACCATTATGAAAACTTCAACAGAACGATAATTGATAAGCTGGACAGTTTGGTACATGAATTAACATGCTGGATGAAACAATGCAAAATATTAACCATCTGACAAAAAGGAAATGACAAATTTTTGTAGGCTAAATGAAAGGCAAACAACAAGCACAAGCACAAGCACAAGTATGCCCTCTCAAAACAAACAAAGCTGCAAATCCAATCAAAATAATATTGGTTTCATCCCTCAAAGATTAAATCTCCATGAACCTGTTGAGGCTCTGATCTGAAACCATAACATGAAAAAAAAAACCTGTTGCATTTTGACAGTGAATCGGTTTGACCGATTCAGTTCACGGCAATAGATAAAAAGCAAACACTGCAACTTGTCCATGTCGTCTTCCTCGAGGAGATGGAGGAACTTGTCCATGTCAGGGACGAGGCCTTCTGGTTGCGGGTCCTTCCTAGCCACCCTGGCTAGGAACGCAGCCCCTAGGTCCGCCGGCAGTGCTTCCTGGAGGAACTGTATTCGCGCACGGCTACTGTAGGCATCTGCAGCTAGATCTTGGACAAATGTAGGGGGTACCAAGGGAGGACATACCTGAGTTAGGCAGGTCGCCGGCTGGAGCGCATGGTGGAGCTCTCCTTGGATGTGCCCGCCTGAACTAGTGAACCTCACCGCCGCCGCTTGCGCGGACGTTCGCGCTCTCGCTGAACCTCTCCACGCCTGTTTCCGCCTGCCACGCTACTCCGGCCGTCGGAACGGGCCTCCTCCTTTGATCCCCACCTCCGAGACCCTCGGATCTAGGGGGAGAACCTGCCTTCTCCAGGATGGCGCCCTTCTCTTGCGCTGAACAAATTGTCCGGAGCGGCCGCACTCGGCCTCTTCACTGCGACGCCACTCGTCGGCACTCTCCTTCGGCAAGCGACGACACAGCCTCTCGGTTCCGAGCACGGGCGCGAGGGTGGGGTGGTTGGGGCTGGCGGCGGCTGGAGGCCGAGATGACGTATACTGGGAGTCTGCTGGAAATAGAGGGAGGGGACCGTTCCTCTTCTTTAGCATGACCCTCCTAGTACCGCGGTGCAGTCCATTTTACGCTACCGCGGTACTGGAGGAACGCGTAGCGTTCACCGACGTTCGTCCAGTATGGGCAGCCTCAGACGCTCCTGCTAACCTGAAGCCTGAAGGACGGCTGCACTTGCTTGGAGGAGCTCCAGTTCCCAGCAGGGTCTCCGACTACTTCAATTTTCTTCCGAGAAGTCGCGCCTAGCTAGTAATTATATTCACATGGATCTGACTTCTATTCGGAAGAAGATATAACTAGACACTAGTTGCCGTTCGGAAAAATCAATCGAGATTCATGGTATTCGAATCCAAGTACAAATCGTTTAAACTGATAAACAATGAAGTTTCATTGTATAGGTCAATTGCGGCCACAGGAGTCCTATTCAAACTCGTAGAGAAAGTTAGTTTCCGTTAGCAATGGAGACGGGTACACTATTTCTTCCTTATACAAATAAATCTCAGGATTCCTTCGCATGCACGGATCAAATCAAACGTCCCGACGGCGTAGGGAAAATAAACCTCCAGCGGCGGCGGTGGCGGAGCCCATGGAAGACCAAACGACGCAACCTTCCCCGGGTTCGTCGTCCGCCGCCTACCCACGGTGGGTGCTGCTCGAGATGAATTACAAGAAGAATGACGAAGACGAAGACTCATCTTGCTCCACACCGGCCGACGTCAAGACACTGGCGGCCGCCCGCACTACCTCCGGCTACCCGATCCAAGTCTCCCTCCGCCTCGCGGAGCCCCCGGCGGCGTCGTGCGTGTGCCTCCAGCTCCAGGTCCCTGACGACGTCGACGTGAGGTACCCTACTGTCGTCGCGGCGCACGGCGACTCCGTGCTCATCCAGGTTACTGTCACCAACGATCTCGGAGGGTTTTGGAACGCCACGACTGACCACTTCGTCTACAATGCCGGTGCCGCCGCCGCGGAGCCCCCAAGGGAGCCGTCATTGTCGATGCTCCCACCTTACTACATAACTGATGATTACTCAGGTCCTCAGGCTCATCAACTGCATACTCGTGCCACCGGCCTCATCCGCCGTGGCGAGGACGAGCTCGTGGTGGCGGAGCTCAGTTTGAAGCCGGCGAGGAAGGACTCGCTGGAGCTGAAGACGGCCGAGCTCTTACTGTTCCGATCTGGTGAGTGGATCCTCAAGCGTCCCCGGATGAGCTATGGCGACCGGGAATTCGGGGAGTTACCTTTATGGTTGCACACAGACACCGTCGTCCCCATCGGCGACCGGGTACTGTGCTGGGTCAACTTAGTCATGGGTCTTCTGTTTTGCGACGTGTTTGAGGAGAGCCCCATTCTGCAGTACGTGCAGCTCCCCATGGATCCCTGCTACGGCAAGCCATCGAACAGGAACGTGTGCGTCACCGATGGTGGCGGCGCATTGAAGTTCGTCAACATCTTCCCCCGCTGCTGCTGCGGCTTCGTGGGTGCCACCGGTTGCCAACGTTCTCACGGTGTCTACGTCGTCAACACCTGGACGCTGAGGATGAGCGACATGGAGTGGGTGAAGGATGGCATGGTGGATGCCACGGAGCTCTGGGCACTTGACGCCTACAAGGGCCTTCCGCGCATCCCCCTCTCCCACCCCGTTGTGAGCATTGACGAACCCTATGTCATCTGCTTCCTCATGATAGAAGACAACAAAGCCTGTTACCGTGATCAGACGGTATGGATGCTAATGGTAGACACGAGGAGCAAAACAATACAATCAGTCTCACTCGACCAAGGAGAACGACGGTGGTATCCTGATACTCTAATTCCTAGTAATGTGTCCTACTACTTGAACTCGTATCCAACCAGTAGAAGCGATGGGACGTCGAAATCGAATGGCCAAAGCCAGATTGACATCGAGAGATCACTAGTTCAGGTAAGAGATGACGATGCCAGCAATTCGATGCTGCAATCTTCTTGCAAGTTGTCAGCGGAGCCTGCAGTGCAAGCGTCAGAGATCTTGGCGGCACTTCAAGAGATACCTAGCTATGGTTTGGATCGTGATGATATGCTAAAAGCCGCCTATAGAATTCTAAGCCACGGCAATGGCCACCGGTTCAGATCCCTTTTAAGTCTACCGAGGAATTTGAGGAAGGACTGGTTGTTGATGGAGATTAAAGCTAGTGAAGACTGATCCGTCGGCTGATAACATGAGCTAGCAGTATGGTTCTTATGTTCTAAGAAGGTGCGCGTTGACAATCATGTATGCGATTGATTTTCAGGAATACGAGTTTAATGGTGTTCTAATAATGCAACATTTTACAATGTTATTATTACTAGGCTGATTCTTTTTTTAGTATTTATAAGAGAGCTAGACTAGATATTGTCACCGTGCGTTTGCGACTATTTTACGTGCACAGGAGGCGCCAACATGATTTTCTGACACTGTTGCCGGGTAAAGTATATTCAGTTATCTATTTTATTTCTACTATTACTAACACTCTGATGCCTATAATCTTTTATGATGTTTTTCCTTATCTTGTCCTTTTTCAATTTCATCAACCTGAATTTTATTGTGTCAACCTCGATGAAGAGATTGCCATTAAAAACATAGCCATCACGATGTCACCACGCAGCAGTCCCTAGAAGATGACGAATGTTGACCTGCCATGGCTATTAACCATACACGTAGTTATCACATTACGTTAAAAAAATGCATGCTGCCATGCTGCTGACCAAGTAGAAAAATGTAAAATGAAAATTGTCAAGTACTTGACATACCAGAAAATTTAGTACATGCATATGCTAGAAATATTCCAACATCAGCGCCGCTGGCAACGGCGGAACCATGCCATCCAAGGCATCCATATCCACCGCCAACCTGAACTTCCTCCCACAGTATTCCTGTAAATCCCAAATCCTAACACCCAAATACCTAACCCCGATTCGCTAAAGAAGGAAGATCAATAAATGAAGATTGAGGGGTCGATTTGCATGGTCTTTTTTACACAACTTCTAAATTCTATATAACTAGTAGGGGTTTGGTGATAGAGCACTAATTTTTTTACGAACACTCTCAATACGGTAGTTGGATTGGGGAAAAGGAAACTGTTTGGAGATGCTCTCCCCTCCTAACGAGGATGAGCATGGCACGCCGCCGTCGCCATTGGGTTGCAGCGAAGTTGAGCCCCTGCGCTGGATGCCGCGTACGATGATGTAGCCTGTTTTGAAAATATTGGGGGCTAGTTATTAGCGATCTGCTATAGGTTGATATGATTTTGGGAGGAAAATTTTTTGGAAGAGCCCCCAACACTTCTGATACGGTAGTTGAATCCGTTTAAAGGAAACTGTTGGAGATGCTCTCCCCTCCTGTTTGGTAAAAAAAAAGAAAAATTAACTCCACGAGAATCCTAGTCAAACTCACCTTTGAAAGTTTGCGTTTGTGATCGTTTCTTATATAATGAAAACAAAAGAAATCTCTGGATAGCACCACAAACAACGGATCGCGTAGGGAAAACCCACGTCCAGCCGGGGCCGCGTGGGCGCCCATGGAAGTCCAGACGGCGCAACCTCCCTCCTGCTCGTCGTCCGCCGCCGGCTACCCACGATGGGTGATGCTGGAGCAATACGTCAAGTCCAACGTCCAAGACTCATCCCGCATCACGCCTGACGCCAAAACACTGGCGGCCGCGAGAACCAGCAATGGCCACCGGATCCAAGTTTCCCTCGGCCTCGCAGAGCCCCCGGCAACGTCGGCCTTACGCGTGGAGCTTCCTGAAGGTGTCTACGCCAAGTATGCTACCGTCGTCGCCGCGGACGGTGACTCGTTGCTCCTCCGGGTCAATCTAGATCAAAGGTCGTTTGCATCCGATGACACTCTTGACCACTTCGTCTACAACGCCGGCAGCGCCGCCGCCGACCCCTCACGGCCACCGTCGTTGTCGCTGCTCCCGTCTTACAATGTCACATATCGTCCCATGATTCAATATCTGGTAACTGATGCCACCGGCATCCTGCGCCACGGTGATGACCAGATCGTGGTGGCGGAGCTCCACACGGCTACTGTGAGAGTCACGCTGGAGACGAAGGCGGCGGAGCTCTACATGTTCCGGTCTGGCGAGTGGAGCATCAGGCGTCCGCGGATCTGCTCCTCCGTTGCCGGCGACGGTGAACTTGCGCGACACAACCCTGCTTAAGGCGTAGTGTTGCT
>NC_028457.1:4464146-4467215 GCF_000263155.2 Setaria italica
GCGGCAGGACACTGTGCTGGTCGACTTATCCCGCGCGTCCTCTCTGTGACGTGTGGAGGAGAGCCCTTGGTTGCAGTATCTACCACTCCCCAAGGTTCCTTATTCGGCCGGGCATCAAACCGGAACTTGGGCGTCACCGCCGGTGGCGTGCTGAAGTTTGTCAACATCTTCCCCCGCTGCTGTTGCGGTGGCGCCGGTACCTCCAAGTGTGAACATTCTAACCATGCCTACACCATCCACACCTATACGTTAAGGACGGAGGGCATGGAGTGGGTGATGGACGGCATGGTTGATGCCACCGAGCTCTGGGCGCTCGAAGCCTACAAGGGGCTCCCGCGCGTCCCACTTGACTACCCCATCGTGAGCATGGACGAACCCCATGTAATCTGCTTCCTGTTGTGTGAGGATCACCATGTCAAATATGGTGATCAGACACTATGGCTGCTAAAGGTTGACACAAGGAGCAAGACAATACAATCAGTGTCAAAATACCCTGGAGGACGGTTCCTTGGACGTGCTCTAATCCCTAGCAGTATATCCTACTACTTGAATTCTTATCCAATTTGTAGTAGCGATGGTACATCAACAAGCCTAGGCCAGACTAGTCAGATGGATATTGAGAAGCTCAGAGCCTATGATTCCAGGAATTCGATGCTGCAATCTTCTTGCAAGTCGTTTGCAAAGCCTGCTGTGGAAGCGTCAGAGATCTTGGCGGCACTTCAAGATATACCTAGCTATGGCTTGGATCGCGATGATATGCTGAAAGCATATAGCATTCTTAGCAATGACAATGGCCTCCGATTAAGATCTCTTTTGGGGCTACCATTGAATTTGAGGAAGGATTGGTTGTTGATGGAGATTAAGGCTGGTGATGCTTGAACTGTTGGCTCGTTGGACATGACAAGCTGGCAGCAGTATGTTTTATATAGTCCAACAATTAATTGTGTGTGGTTGCAACCATTTGTGATTGAATTTGCTGCTATAATCTTTTTTGTCAGTACAACACTTTGTGCTTGCTCCTTATCATTTTAAATTCTGCTGATTTAAATTTTGTGTTGTTGCTTGGTTTCTTTTTTTTTTTTGCATCATGCAAACAATTCCAATTCCATGTTGGGTTTCCTGTCGTTAGAAACAAAGGACAATCCTGTCCATTTATTTCCCTGATGAAAAATGAAAAATCTTGCGGTTTGCTGACAATAATAACATGCAGTCAAAATTTAGAACTGAGACCATCAAGAACTGAGTTTATTCAAATTTTTGCACGAGGAGATTTTCGACTCAATTGTTCACTGATGCTGTTTAGCGTTCATGCACATATAACAAGTTAGCACATGATTTGTGCATGGACTTCATCACGGTTCATGATTGGAGTCCAAATCCTCAAATTTAATCTCATTTTACAAATTAACAACTGTTGAAATATCCCAGAATCATCCCTTAAATATATATTTCTTTTCGAATAATTGATATATGACACCTGAGCATTCCTTCTCTTCCACAGACCCAAAGTTTCTCTTTTGGCTAATTAACTTTTACCGTCCGACACTCTTTAATTCCAGTGAGATCTTGTCTTGTGGAAGCCTAAATACTCACTACGGGAAAGCATAAAGTCGCCGAGTGTAATAACTTCGCCGAGTGCTTTTTTTCGGGCACTCGGCGAAGAACCGTTTTGCCGAGTGTAACACAAAAAACACTCGGCAAAAATAAAACACTCGGCGAACAACATGTTTGCCGAGTGCCCTCCAAAAAACACTCGGCAAACACCCAGGCGGCACTCGGCAAACTTTGACACTCGGCAAACTGACGCCCACGTGACTTCCCCGTGCCGACGGCGGCGCCCCTCCGTGACGGCCGTTAGTGTTTGCCGAGTGTCAATATAGGGCACTCGGCAAAGGCACTAGTTTGCCGAGTGCCACGGTGGGACACTCGGCAAACTATAGTCTTTGCCGAGTGTCGTTATGGGACACTCGGCAAACCCTATAGTTTGCCGAGTGCTAGGGTGTACACTCGGCAAACTATAGCGTTTGCCGAGTGTTTTTTTACACACTCGGCAAACATAATTTTTTTTCCCCTCCTCCACCCTCCAAACTTTTTACACTCCACATGTATGGCATTTGGCACTGCATTGTAGAAGATGGACTATTTTTTGACCTGTTTGCTATATTTAATCAATTAATTTCATTTAGAGTAATTTTTTGATTTAAGTCAAATTTGAACTGCAGGTGGTTGGAATAATGGAATAATATGAGTGAAAAAATCATATTCATGTTAGTGAGTCTAAATTGATGTCTCACCCAGAAAATGAAAAGAAATTTCGAACATGTTGCTAAGGAAACACGACTACGAACGTGTGGCCAAATGATTGTTTAATTCTAAAAAATACAAACGAAGTTTGAAAATCATGAGATTTTGCAAGATGCTTTGATTTCGTATGCAGAGGCCGTGGTAAAAAATTGATAAGGTTTCGCACAAGTTTTGACATATGATGTTTACAATTCGAAGCATCTCCGGAGAGGTTTCAGAGAAGTTCAAAGGATCCGGTAAGATTTTGAGATGAATCGATAAATATAATTCTCATTGAGTCCAAATTTTTTTTTATAGGCTATAGAGAACATAGATAGGTTCATGTCAAATTTTGGGAAATTTTCAGATCCGTTTGGTAATTTTTATTCATTAATTGGACGTATATGAATTTAATAGATATAAATTAAATATGAGCTATAAATCCATGAAATAATGGTACAATATTACTTAAAAAATGAAATACGCAATGTTTAGTGAATTGGACTAGGTTTACACAAAGTTTACGTCCTTTTAATTACTAAAAGTGGTGTTGGACATGCAATATAGGTAGGTGTTTGCCGAGTGCTACCTAGGGCACTCGGCAAAGGGATGGTTTGCCGAGTGTCACAAATAGGGCACTCGGCAAAGTCACAAATAGGGCACTCGGGTCCACGTCGCAGTGTCTCGCAGTGTTTCGGGGGAAAAAACACCCTTTGCCGAGTGCCCCGGATCTAGCACTCGGCAAAGGGTATGCCGAGTGCTAGATCATGGCACTCGGCAAAGGTA
>NC_028457.1:4472805-4473759 GCF_000263155.2 Setaria italica
TGCGCAGTCCCGACGATGCCGTATTACGAAATGTTGTCTGCGGCACAGCAACCCCTTCACGGCCATACCAAGGTTTCTCAGCTAGATGCCATTGCACGCCTAATGGCTGTGAAGTCTCAGTTTAGTTTGAGTCGAGACGCGTTTGATATTATGTTGACAGTTTTTGGAAGCCTGCTCCCGGTTGGTCACATCTTGCCAAAGAGCATGTATGAGGCACAGAAACTCCTTCGTGCACTTAAGATGCCATACGAGCATATACATGCATGCCCGAAGGGATGCATCTTATTTAGGAAAGAGTATGCGGAAGCAAAATACTGTGTGAAGTGTGAATCGTCTAGATTTCTGGAGGTTGATTCTGGTGACGGTCAGAAAAAGCAGCTCGCAATTCCTGTGAAGGTTCTACGGTATCTTCCTTTCATACCGAGGATCCAACGGCTTTTCATGACTGAAGAATCCGCGAAACAGATGACATGGCACAAAAATGGCCGTCGCTATAATCCAGAGAAGCTGGTACACCCATCCGATGCTGAAGCCTGGAGAAGCTTTGATGCGATTTATCCTGCAAAAGCTCTAGAGGCCCGTAACGTACGCGTTGCGTTGGCAACTGATGGGTTCAATCCCTATGGAATGGCGGCCGCCCCGTACACCTGTTGGCCCATTTTCGTTATCCCACTGAATCTCCCACCCGGCGTCCTATTTCAACGACATAATATATTCTTGTCGTTGATAATTCCAGAGCATCCGGGAAATAATATGAGTGTGTATATGGAGCCTCTGATTGATGATTTGCTCCGTGCTTGGGAGGAAGGGGTATGGACCTATGACCGATGCACAAAGACAAACTTCAAGATGCATGTTTGGTACCAGTACTCACTGCATGACTTGCCCGGCATATGGGATTTTCTCCGGATGGTGTGTTCACGGGAAGTTCCCTTGCCCAGTATGTAAAGCATC
>NC_028457.1:4474870-4475971 GCF_000263155.2 Setaria italica
GGAAGTGCAAGTGGTGGCGACCCGCAAGACCTTAATCATGAGAGTGGCGCTCTATCATGCTATATGTGTTGACCAACCTATCTGAAGTGGAGCTGTACATGATGTAAGTCATCGACAAACTTATTTCGACGTATTAATGGTATCTCTTGCCTAAACGTATCTTTCTCGTTGGCATAGGCAATTTCATCGTCAATTCTGGCGTAAATCAAGGCAACCGACCCCGCACGAAGCTGAGACTCTTCTTAAAGAGGGTGCGGGAAATGGAATGCCCGATTTCATTTCTTGGTTCAAACAGAAGGTAAAATTTCATTTCCGCGAACATTCTAGATACTCGTGCATACGATTAATATAACGAACCGCCCTGTTCGTACTTGCAGGGCCGAACCGATGCGTCTATGAATGCCGAGTTGAGACAGGTTGCCGATGGCTGTGACTATAGGGTCAGGTCGTTTGCCGGTTATGACGTCAACGGATATAGGTTTCACACAACAAGGCACGAGCAGAGTCGGCCCAATCGAAGAACCACAAATACCGGAGTTTTCACGCCAGGCTCCGATGGAGTCGAGTACTACGGAAGAATTGAAGAAATATACGAACTCACTTTTCATGGGTGTAAACCTCTTAATCCAGTTATATTCAAATGCCATTGGTTTGATCCATCTGTCGTGAGACGGGCCCCTAACCTTGGGCTAGTCGAAATTCGACAGTCATCCAGGTTACCAGGAGACGATGTCTATATTGTGGCTCAACAGGCCACGCAAGTTTATTATTTGTCATACCCGTGCCAAACCGACAGCCGTCTTAAGGGTTGGGATGTTGTGTACAAGGTATCACCACACGGTAAACTACCTGTACCAAACAATGAAGATTACAATATAGACCCCGACACGTACGAAGGAGAGTTATTCCAAGAAGATGGGCTCGAAGGGAGTTTTGTGATAGATTTAACCGAAGCGATCGGAATGGAAGTAGACAACGAGAGGGTTGCTGCAGAAGACGGTGGAGATGAGGTTCAGAATGTGAAGGACTTAGAATTACTTCAACGATTACAGTTAGATAATGACAGTGATGACGACATTTCTTCTTCGGAGCACGAGCTGA
>NC_028457.1:4476071-4493299 GCF_000263155.2 Setaria italica
TCGGCAAAGGCTTTGCCGAGTGTTTTCGTGCCTTTGCCGAGTGCCCCAGGCACTCGGCGAACTTTCTGTTTCCCGTAGTGACTCCGGTAGGGGCCACATTCTTTTTATTGATCTTTGAAACAATCATCACATAATCCTACTCTTAAGTTAGTTGTTACTTCAGTTTAAACTGATTTCTTCTGAAGATACAGTCCAAGGTCAATAGAGTCACAGACTGAGATTACAATTGACAATTTTTTAGATTAAAGTGGAGTATAAGTTTACAATAGACATGGAGACCATTAAGAACTTAGCTAACAACCTCAATCTCAGCTTCCTCAAGTTGATATTTCCTTCTATTTTTTTCCAGCAAGCTCTTCAATAGTAAAGCTTTTGTAAACCCTATTTGATTTTGTGAGGATATGAACCGTATTTCAAGCATCCCCTTCCTAACACTTTCTGAAAAAATGATAGCCATTCTCTATGTGTTTTGTCATAGCAAGAAAAAAATGGATTAGGTATCAAATACTTTGTGCCTATATTGTCACACTCTAATAAGGTTGTTGACATAGCAAAACTCCACTACTACAGAAATTATCTTCACCACCTACCTATCATCACCGGTTTTAGCCAAACCGGCATTTATACCTTTCCACCACCAGTTCTGGAGCAGGTGGGTGTAGTGGCCGTTGGAGGGGGAGGTCATTGCATCGAAATTGTTTTGGTTGTTGCATTACATGCCATTGCATGAGGTAGTCATCAAACAACACCTATTTACTTGCTCTTAGCCATTCGCAAATAAAAAAATTATTTCCTCCATTTCAAAATGTAAGTTGACGTAACCCTATATTTAGGTGCATAAAATCTATGTATTTAGAAAACCACAAACGACTTGCGTTTTAAAATGGAGGAAGTAGAAAATAGTGACATGATGGTTGTATATATTGAAATTCATATTTTTTTCTGTACTAGCAAATATATGCCCGTGCGTTGCAACGGGAACAAACACCAAGTCAGTACTAAGTTAAACAACAACTGCTATTCTACCATTACTGTGGATCATTGTTCAGCGCTTTCAATTCAAGTAAGACAGGCATTAACCTAATACTCTATTCGTAAACAAACCACTGCTCAATTAAGCATCCAACCAAATACTTTTCATACGTGCGTTGCTACGGTGAAACTTTTTGTTAGCGTGTTTTTTTAATACATCTCTAAAGGAATACCCTCCTCCCCTCGCCACCTTCTTCTTCCTCCTCCTCCTCCTCCTCCTCGTCGGCGTCAACCACACTGCCACCCACTTCTGCTCCCGCTAGTCCCTCCCTTCAATTTGCCACCAGATCCACATCCATGGACCCCTCCAGGTGCTCCTGCTCCACCCGGACCCTCCACAACTGCACACTCCTCGCCGTTGCCACGCTCGCCCTCCGCCTCCTCAACGGGGCCTTCCTCGCTGTCTCCGCTGGCACCAATGCCTGGTCACTCTACCCGGCCACCGCTGCCAGGAGGATGGCCGACATCCCATCCACGGAGGCCTGGCGCACCCGCTATCTCACATGGCCACGTGTGGAAATAAAAAAAGGCCAAGGACTTGTGCGCAAATACCTAGAACTGTCAAAATTGAAACGCTAGAAACTTTCCCCTCCAATAAGCTCGCGTGTCCCCGCAGCCTCAGCCCCTTGAGGCTCAAGCCACCGAAAACCAAAAAGTAAATGAGCACCATCCCAATGGAAACGCAAGTAGAGGCGAAGCAGAACAGCACGACCGTGAATCTTCCTCTCCTTCCTCCCTCGTCGCCGCTCTGCTACCAGCACATATAAAAAACTAGCAGCAATCAGGCCATTCCGCCGAGCAAGCAGGTGGCCGCGCCTAAATCTCGGTCGTCGATGGCGCCGCTATCCCCCATCACGTGCCGCCCCACTGCGGCATGGACCTGCTGCTGCTCTGTGCTCCCGCGCCGCGCGTTGATGGAGCGGCGACGCTCGGGATGGGGCGAGGGCTGCCGAGGAGGGAGCCTCTGGTCGCGGTGCGGGTGCACGGGCGGGGGATCGAGGCGTCGGAGCCGTGGTGGTGGTTGTCATCACCGGCGCGGGTATGGATGAACTCACGGAGCTGCAGGACTGAGGAGGCACCCTTCCCTCCATTTTCCACCCGAGACCCCTCTCTCTTTAGAATTTGGACTGCGGGTTGATTCCATGAAAGTTGAGGGACTTTTTTGCAAAATGGCTACGACATATGAAAATTCTGGGCAGAAACCTTACTTGCTTTAATATTAGGTAGAGAAAAGGAGGATTCTGTATTGGTCGCAAATAAAAGAATGAGGAAGGATTCTGTATTGGTTGCAAATAAAAGAACGGTGAAGGATTCATCCGAAAAAAGATTCAGTATTGGTCGCAAATAAAAGAACGGGGAAGGATTCTGTATTGCAAGTTGAGCTAGTAGTTCCACACAAATGAATCGTGATGAAAATCCCTGTTTACAAATTACAAGTTGGAGTTAAACGAGGTTTATGTAAATCCATCATTCAAACTAAACAATAATGCACCCATGGGTAATTTTCTGCCGCAAGGAACAAATTAGTCAAACTCGTACTCCACACAGACAAACCGTTTTTGGAAACAAATCTCTGGAGGCCACCGCAAACAACGGACAGCTCTGCATCTACATCAACGACGGATCGATCTTCCCGACGGAGCAAGATAAAGGTCGAGCCTCGGCTGCGGCGGAGCCTTCCTCCGGCGCCCATGGCTGTTCAAACGGCGCAACCTTCCTCCGGTTCGTCGTCCGGCGGCTACCCGCGGTGGGTGTTGCTCTAGCAGCCCTGCAAGACAAAGGTCGAGGGCTCCTCCTCCTCTTGCCCCACGGCCGACGCCAGGACGCTGGCGGCCTCCCGCACCACCTCCGGCCACCTGATCCAAGTCGGCCTCCACCTTGCAGAGCCCCCGGCAGCTTCGTGCGTGTGCCTCCAGCTTCCTGACGGCGTCGATGTCTATTATTCTACTTCTACAGTCGCCGCGACGCATGGCGACTCCGTGCTCATCCAGATTTGTATCGTCAAAGAAGGGCATCAACGGTGACACACGGTTGACGACTTCGTCTACAACGCCGGCTCCGCCGCCGCGGACCCGCCTCGGCCACCGTCGCTGTCGGCAGGCTGTCGCTGCTCCTGCCCTACTATGTCACCAAGGAAGAGAACCCATGGTTCTCGGGAACTCGATCTGCGTCGAAGTCTTATTACATCAGCCACCGGTCTCGTGTGCCATGGCGAGGATGAGCTCGTGGTGGCAGAACTGAAGATGGTGGGTGTGAGCCGGGAAACGCCAGAGGTTTTGGCAGCCGAGCTCTTCATGTTCCGGTCTGGGGAGTGGAGCATCAAGCGTCAGCGCGTCACCTTCGGCGACGGCGACCATGAAGATGAGGAATTGCCTTCAATGTGGAACACCAACACTGTCGTCACCGTCAGTAACCGGCTACTGTGCTGGGTCGACTTATCCCACGGTGTCCTATTCTGCGACGTATTCGAGGAGAGCCGCAGGCTGCAGTACCTACCGCTCCCCGCAGATCCATGTTTTGACCCGGAAACAAACCGGAATGTGTGTCACCGCTGGTGGCGGCACACTGAAGTTTGTCAACATCTTCCGCCGTTGCTGTTGCGGTGGTCAGGGTCCCACCCGCTGCCCACGTTCCCACAACGCCAACATCATCGACACCTGGACGCTTAGGGTGTGTTTGGCAGCGATCTAGAGCTGAACTCCAGCAACTCCACCCAGTTTTCTAGCCAAACATCCAAGCTCCAAAACTCCATGGAGTTGTAGTACAAATGGGGATGGAATTTTGGAGCACCTCTTTTGCTGCTCCAAAACCTCCTGATATCAACCTTCTCGTGGAGTTGGTGGGTAATTACCCACCAATACCACTGATTAAAAAAAACGGTTCGTTTCTTCTCTCAGATAGCCCTCGCGCCGTGACTCCCACGCCCATTCCATGCGTCGCGCCTGACCCCCGCCGACCATCGTCCCCCGCCGGGGCCTGGCCGCGTCGTCGACGAGGCCACCCGCGCCTGGCCGTGCCGCCGCCGGGGCCACCCGCGCGTGGTCGTGCCGCCACCGGGGCCGCCCGCGGGGTGTGGCCGCGCTGGCGAGTAGGACACCGGCGAGTACGCGCGCATCAGCTACGCGCTCATCTACGACATCCAGGCCACCCTCGCGCTGCCCATCCTCGAACCCGCCACGGGATCTTGCTGTGCCACGGGCCTGGAGCCACGGCACGCTCTAGCGCGGCGGTGGGGTGCCACAACGTGTGCAGCCGGCGACGGGTTCACCTTGAGCGTGGGGTCGACGGAGGCGGCTGGACGCGAAGCACCAGAAAGATGAGGCCAGCCACTTTGAGCAGCAAAAACAAACCTGAGGACACATCGACCTGCACTACCGCGGGCGAGCAGTAGGCAGGAAAGGGAAGCCAGCGGCAGGAGAAGCTGGAGCAGAGGTGGCGGCGGCTCCATTCATCGCAGGGGAGAGCAAGAAGAGGAAGCGGGGGATGGGCAATGGCATGAGCAGCAGATGGGAAAGCGTGAGGAATTGCGATGCTTGGTGGTGACGGCGCGACGCGAATGATGAGGGAGGAGATCTACTCTGCTCTCTGCGGCGGGGGAAACGCGTGAACGAATGGTAGGGGGAACCGAGAAAAGGCAGCAGCTTGGACGCAGCCAAACCAGAGCAGAGCAGCAGCCGAAGAACACTGAAATGAAACCCTTTTTTTCAGTTATTAAATATAATAAATACTACATTCTTTGGTTCTTTTTCTCCCCAGGTGTGCGGTGCGGTGGGTGTGGAGCTGAAAGAAAATGTTTGCATCGAGGCCCTCTAGCTTCTTCTAATTCTCACCTACTTTGAGACAAGAGGATGACAAGTGGGATCTGAATTGAGGGGCAACAATGACAATTCACACTGTATGGAGACATGGAATGGGTGAAGGATGGCATGCTAGATGCCACCGAGATCTGGGCGCTCCATGCCTACAAGGGCCTCCCGTGCATCCCCGTTGACCGGCCCGTCGTGAGCATGGACAAGCCTCATGTCATCTTTTTCCTCTTGTGTGAGGTCCACCATAACAAATACGGCGACCAGACACTATGACTGCTAATGGTCGACACGAGGAGCAAAACAATAAAATCAGTCTCACCCAACCTTGGAGAGCTTTGCGAGACGCCTATGGATACTCTTCCTAGTAATGTGTGTCCTACTACTTGAATTCTCATAGCGATGGCGCATCAACGGGCAAAAGCCAGGTGGGCATTGTGGAGCAACGGTGCCAACCGTTGATGATCATCTAATAAGAGATGAAGATGCCAGCAATTCATTCTTGCATCACTGGTGCAAAACTCACCTTTAGTCCCGGTTGGTAGAGAGCAAATTTCCTAAAAATCCATCAGGGTTAAAGCAATAGAGACAAAAGGGGGGTCTTTAGTCCCGGTGACTCAATCGAGACTAAACACACCCTTTAGTCTCGGTGGGTAAAACCAACCGGGACTAAAGGGGGCCCCTTTACTCCCGATTGGTAAACCAACCGGGAGTAAAGGTGCCTATCCCGCGCCTGGCGTGGCAGCCCCTTTAATCCCGGTTGGTAAGTCATGCTTGAAATTTCAGGCGCACGCCATGCAGGCGCCTGCATGGTGCCTGTAATTTCATGCATCACGTACGTACCCCTTTAGTTAACCTTTAGTAGTTGAGACTTTTTTTTAATGAAATCAATCTAGTATTTATACAATTACTATATATACAATTCTTAGTATATATAAAATTGTTAGCATACTATACAAATCTTAGCGTGTTATACAATAAAATTAAACTATCTAGGATCTTCCCATCGAGGTGTTACTCGTTGCGTCTAATTTTCATCCATTGTAATAAAATTCTCCCTGTGGATTTACCACCTTGTCCACCAGGAATCCAATGAGACCTTCACATATTGCCGCTTCTCTTTCCTTCGTCAAGAGTCCCTGATGAATATTATACATCTATAATTTGGAAAAATATGAATTTTACACGAACAATTAAATATAAGAGGTAGAAAATAATTAACTATTAATAGTTTTATTTTACGTACTTTATAGTCGTGCGGCGTCATCTTTCCCTTGGGTCCCACAAAACCGTGCATGTGCTCACAGACGTAGAAGCCACATAGATTATTCTTGGGTTCCTATCTTCATATAGAATGTATAAAATGTGCAAACTTCATACTACCGGGAATTTTGTGTTCCATGTAAGATTTGCTTTGAATGGACCTTTGTGTTTCCTGATGAATTCTCCCCATGCGCTGCGGATTAAAATAATGAATGATATAGTGTTAGGTGAAAATTTAGGAAACAAATTTTTGCATAGAGATAAAGGTCCAGAATTATTACAAGCCTAGCATGTCTTTAATGTCTTGGTACTCCGCCGGAGCTTTTCCTCAACGAATCGAAGATAGTGACGTGGCTTCTTTCCGGCTCAATTATTATGAGAATTCAGTGGTAGCTGCGTACGTAAATGTTCATATATATTAGAGCTAACTAACATTAATCAAGTAAGGAAAAAAAATAAAAATAGAAGGTATACACACACTTATTTGAAGTTGTATGGAAGTAGTATGAAATCCTTGAAATTTTGTTTGTCTAGGAAATTGTATACTTCCACCAACATTTTTTCTAGCTGCTCCTGTATCTGTTTTTGGTTAACTAGGGATGGATCCATGAAGCCAACATGGAGGTATGCTTCTCATCGGCACGTCTGAATTAGGCATCCTACATAAAATGAAAGACGAAGCTAGTACGGCGACGCATGCACAAAAAATAATGATATGAGTCAAAATTTGCATAGTGATTAATGGACACTTACAGAGCCTAGGCGCTGATCAGAGAGACGTCAAGGGCATCATGATGGTACACTTCATATATATCCTTGAATTCTAGCCATAGGACTTTCTCGTCTTTGCCGTAAAAATCTATCGGTTTTATCTTAAAGCCGAACATCTCCCTCTCATCAGCGGACAACTTCATGTACCATTCATGGAATTCGTACATCTTTGTTGATAGCTTCCGTACTAACTCAGGCCTTACCAGAGGCTTGCCTAGCTCAAGTGTCCATTTCGGTTCAACTGGCGGTGCAGCTGGCAGCTCAGCTTGCCCTAGACATTCAGCAAGTCCCATACCTATTTCTTCCATGAATTTCAATACTTTTGCTTGTTGATCCAAGGGCATTGCTGCTATCTTTCTAGTGTCTCTTTTTGGTAGATGCCCGAGGTGGCGAACAATACCACTTGAAGATGACTTTCCTTTCCTCTTTTTCTTCTCATCAGGCTTGACTAGCCCCCATTCGTAGTTTGATAGTAGTGGTATCCTCTTTGTAGAAAAGTAGATGGGAAACACCACACACCCTAATAAGGAAGAGGGTGACTTCTATATATATGGCCAATATGGCTATAGATAAAGTGTACAAGGAAAGGATAAATATATCATAATATACACATATACTTCATAATACCCACCCGCAATCAAAGCCGGAGGATCATGGATGCACAGACTGGACCTAAACTCAGTAAACAAAGAACTTGGCAGGCCCTTCATCATGATGTCTGCGTAATGATGAGAGGACGCCACATGGAGGACCCAGACCTCACCTAAGGCCACCTTCTCACGGACGAAGTGAATATCAATCTCGATGTGCTTCGTGTGCCGATGATGCACCGGGTTGGCTGTCATGTAGACAGCACTCACGTTGTCACAGTAGACAATAGTGGCCGAAGCAAGCGGGACATGAAGCTCCTGTAGAAGTTGACGTAGCCAGCAACACTCTGCCACAACATGAGCCACAACCTAGTACTCTTCCTCAGCATTGGAATGAGATACCGTGGTTTGGCGCTTGGAGGACCAAGACACCAGATTGTCGCCGAGGTAGACACAGAAGCTGGAGGTGGAGCGTGTAGAGTCCGGGCAGTCAGCCCAGTCGGCGTCGGAGTAGGCAGTCAGAGACTGAACAGGGCCAGTGTCGATGTGAAGCCCAGAGGAGAGCATGCCCTTCACATAGCGTAGGATGCACGTGATCAGGGCCATGTGGGGCTCGTGTAGGTCATGCATGAAGAAGCACACCTACTGAACTACATATGCCAGGTCAGGTTGAGTCAGAGTGAGGTACTGAATAGCCCCAGCAAGACTCCTATACTCAGAGCCGTCCTGGAGCTTGGCGCCATCGTGTGCCAAAAGCTTGGCATGAGTGTCAATGAGAGTCGCTGTAGAGTGACACTCAGCCATGCTAGCACGCTGAAGAAGATCCAGGGCATATTGTCGCTGAGGTAGGAACAGGCCTTGGGTGGAACACGTGATGGAGATGCCGAGGAAGTGGTGTAGGTCACCAAGATCCGTCATGGCGAACTCGGAGTGAAGACGCCCCATGATGTGCCGAAGAAGAGTTGAGGACGAGGTGGTGAGCACGATGTGTCGATGTAGAGTAGCAAGTAGGCGATGCTCGGCCCCTCTTTGTATACAAAGAGGGAGGTGTCGGAGGTGGAGGCGATGAAGTTGAGCTGTCGAAGGAAGGAGGCGAATCGCTGGTATCACGCCCTTGGGGCTTACTTCAGTCCATACAAGGACTTCTACAGGAGATAGACGTGATTGGGGGCGGCAGGGTCAAGAAGTCAGGAGGCTGCTGGTAGTAAACAGTCTCCGCGAGGTGTGCGTGAAGAAACACATTCTTCACGTCCAGCTGGTGGATCGGCCAGGCGCAAGAAGTGACGATGCTGAGGACGGTTCGTATCCTTGCCGATTTGACAATCGAACTGAAAGTCTCATCGTAGTCGATGCCGTGACGCTGGGAGAAGCCACGAACCACCCAGCGCACCTTGTGCCGGGCGAGGGACCCATCAGCATGGAACTTATGCCGGAAGATCCACTTGCCCGACACGACATTGGCTCGAGTGGCCGCGCAATGAGGCGCCAGGTGTCGTTGTCGATGAGGGCCTGGAACTCGTCAACCATGGCAGCATGCCAGTTGGCGTCAGCCAGAGCACTGCGATAGTTCACTGGAATTGAAGAGGGCGGAGAAGAAATCGAGGTTGTGATGCCCTGGTAGTGGACCTGCTGGATTGCCCCAGTCACAGACTGAGTCAGAAGGTGTAATAAATGCCATTTGAAATAATATAGTGACCATGAAAAATTCAGAAGGAAATCCAAAAGAAAAGGAAGGAAAAATGGCAAAAAGATCAAATTCGGCCAAATTTTGACCGAAATTTGAATTTCAAATTTGAAATTCAGAAAAATTTGTCAAATATGTGGAACACAAGTGTAAGAGTATTTAGATTTAAGGGATCAAGAAATTGGAACCAGATTAGTGCCAATTATCACAAAAGAATTGAAGAAAGAAAAAGAAAAAGAGGGATTGCTGTTTACTGTTCACCGTCCGAAAACAGCAGTTCAGAGAAACAGCCACAGAGTCTGTTTTCAAAATTCATTTCCGGAGAATTTGGCAACTAAGTGCACCAGAACAACTACACCATGTTGAAATATAGACTTTGGACTACAACAATCATGTGTTGTTGGCCAGGAACAATAAAAGGAAGGGAGTCAAATTCCAGCTCAAAGTCAGCACAAATTCACAAATTCACTGAAACTCTGAATTTTTTTTCTAAGTCTGGACAGCAGCAAGGCACTGACTTGGAGCTCGAATTCAGAGCTATTTAGATCAAAAGAGGTACTTGTTCATGAGCAAAATGGAACATTGGGACAATATAGAGCATGTTTGAGGTGAAGTTGGACTGAGGGCAGAAGGATTAGATCATGAAATCGAGTCATTAAGTGAGCTCCATGACACTGTCGACGACTGACGGAACTGAATGGAGGTTTCGGTTGAAATTCAGAAGAACTTAAGAAAACAAATCCAAATCCCATCAAATTCGGTGTTTATCTCCGGCCGACGCCAAAATAAAAGATCGCGGGCGCTAGAAGAACGGTGACTGAGCACCAGGACGTGTCGCCGCCGCCGCTTCCGATAGCTCGCCAGCACGACGAAGATCGCGGGCGCTAGAAGAACGGTGACTGAGCACCAGGACGTGTCGCCGCCGCCGCTTCCGATAGCTCGCCAGCACGACGACTAGGCCACCTCCTCACCACATAAGCCTACGGGTAGGCCACGGTGTCGCCCATGCGCACGGTGAACGCTTGAATAACTACCGCTCCCGCGCCGCCGTTTTCACCGCCGCTCTTTTTACCGCCGCCAGCACCTCTTCTGTCAAGCACCGCCGCTGAGCAAAATTCCACCGCCACACCGCAGCTCCCGTCGATTCCTTCCGTCCACACCTCCGCCTACACCCTACCAGTAACCTTACCAACTTGTTGCCCAGCTTCTTCGCCGTCACACCTTGAACCGCCGCCGCTTCTGTCCGCCGCCGTCGCGCCGCCCGCTCACGGTGAGAACCACCTTGCGCTGTCTCTCTTCCTTCTTGAGTAGTCGTAGTCGAGTCCTTAGGATCCTAGGATGGTGTCGGGGTAGACGTTTGAGTAGGTTATGCCGTTGTCGTGAGTAGTCACCACCGGCCGTGGGTGTTGCCGCCCGTCGCCGTGGAGGGGATGGCTCCGGCCATCTCCGGGGAAGCTGTTGCCGCGCACGAGGTCGTGTAGGTCTCAGGTTGGTGTTGTCGCCTGGTCCCGCCGCTGGGAGGGCGCCGGCCGGCGAGCCGCGCCGCCCCCTGTCGCGGACGCTTTTGGCGGGAGGAAGAAGAAGGAGCCAGGCGCTCGGGCCCGCGCGACAGAAAGAAGGGGGGAGGAGAAGGAGGCCGAAGCGGTGCGGCCGGTTGCTGGGCAGCGGTCGTGAGGCCCAGTGACGCGCGCGCGCGCGCGAGCGACTGTAAAAGAAAAGGGCCGGCACGTCGCGGAGGCCCAGGGAGTTAGCGCGCGAGTCGGCCGGGAAAAAGAAGAGGAGGCCGGAGGCCCAGAGCAGTAACAGGCCGGCCCCGCGGGAAAAGAAGAAAAAGAAAGAGCGGGCCAGTGGGCCGCTATTGGGTTGCGAAGTGAAGAAGAAAGGAGAAATCGGCCCGCGAAGCCCGTTAGGGGAAGAATAGGGCCGGCGGGTAGAAAGGAATAGGAAGGTGGGGTCCGCGCCGTGGGGCCCAGTGTTTCGTGAGAGAGGGTAGGGCGGGGGTGAGTAAGAAAGGTTTTCCGGGCAATTTTCGGGAAAAAATTAGATTTCCTTTAGTATTTTAATCCGTTTAAATTCGTTTTACACCATTTTAATCACAGAAATTTGTAGGAGTGTCCAAAATTAGTGAAACCAATTTTGTTAGGCTTGTTTTATTTTCCTTTATGCATTAAAATTTTTACACCCTAGGAAAATAATAAAAATTTGGGTATTTATTTAATGCCTTCCTTTTAAGGTAATTAAATAAATACTTAATATTTATAAAATGTATAAAAACATGAATAATACTTTATCAATCACAAATAACTCTTTACCCATAGGAAATTAGATTTTCAAGTTAGAAATTATTTACCACCTTTATCAAAAATTAAAAGCTATAGGAAGGGTTAAATAAGAAAAATAAAAATATAGGTTAATCTTTTTAGATTTCTTTTGTGTGTTGACTTACAACTTTATCGTGATAAGTCGTATAGTCCTTGTTGGCTTGCAACTTTATCATGAAGGAAAGTTGTATAGTCTGTTATTTAAAAAGTTTGCATTCTAACCCCTGCATATATTGTGCCGTAGATCCAGAAGCACCAGAAGAGGATTACTGGGAATTTTCAGAAGGACCCTTGGAGTCCGACGAAGTGTTTGAATTTGTTCCCTGTGAAGCAAACCCGTCAGCTTCTACTAATCTTTTTAACGATCAAGGCAAGCCCCGGTGCATTTATACCTAACTATTTTAGAGTCGTTATTTCATGTGACTAGTTATAGGTTATTTGTTTATTGTATGCACTAAGTCTAGGAGTTGAATGAAACCTATTCTTGTGTATGATCATGCCTTGAATTAAGGACATCTTTGCCACTTGTTCAAATCTTAGAAACTACCCAAATCTAGAAATGCTTATATGCTTACATGATTGGTTTACCAACCTTAAGGAAAACTCTTAAGTCATACATGTTGCCTATGAAGGATAGTTGGGAATATGAATACGGACAGAAGCTAGAGATGTAGTTCTGTCTGCTAGACTAATCCGGTTAAGGCCCGATTCGTGTCTTAACCGCTGATCAAGTGATAAACATCTGATCACTTACTGGGTATGGGACCAGTAAAGCCCAATAGGTTAGTAAATTCTATGATCAGGAATGCTTCGTACCCGCGCTTGACGTGCTGGAGATTGGCAGGGGTGTAGCCTGAAACTCACATGGAGATCGGGCCAGACGTGGGGTCCCATGTGGGGGTGCATCCCTGGGTCCGGGTAGTTGTATTCCTAATCATTGACTTTGCTAATCGAGAGGTTGTTAGTACGACCTGGACAGTCGTATAATGCTGGTGATCAGGGTACTCTCCTGCAGGATGTAATTAGATCCGGATCGCCGCAATTCTCGGTCATGAATGCACTTGATCACTGTTGAGCATCGTAGTATAAACTCATGTGATATAAAATCTCCTGTTGCCAAGTACTGTATGATTTAACCGTTATGATTGTTTTCCTTATGTTATCATCTAGAATGGTTAGGTAATGACTTAACTAAAATAAAAGATAAAACTAAGGCCTCACTCGTAGTAAGCTTTTTCGGCAAAAACCATGTCAACCAAGTACACCCAAAGGCTGACATGCATTCCAAAGAAAAACTATTATATTGGTTAGTCGGGTAAGACTTGCTGAGTACCCCGTACTCAGGGTTTTCCCCTTGTGGTTATCTTTCAGAAGCTCCGCAGGAAGCTACCGAGGAGGAGACCCCGAAGATCTAGAGTGTTGACCTGAGTCTCTCAATACTCTAGAAAACTGTTTATCGACGCATCTTCTCCTGAACTGTTTATGTTTAATCTTAGAGCTTGTCTAACTCTGCATCACTAAGTTGGTCTCAACTTAAGTCTTGTAATAACTCGTACCTCTTAATTATGTATGTAAAAATTTAATGTTTGTTGATATTATCCCATCGCGGATATTATCCTGATGTATGGTGATGAGACACGCCGTGGATTCTTCGAGGAGTTCCAGGGACACTCGACGGACTACCGGACTTATGCTGTTTTAAGTACGTTTCGGATAATTGCCGTTCCCACGGCGATTAAGCGCGCTTAAATCAGCTTAAGTTGGGCGGTTCCGCCACAGCTGGTATCAGAGCCGTAGGTTGGGATAATCAACAAATATTACCTTTCAAATGCTGAGACTCTATTTTAAAATAATAAAAACAAGAGTTATAGGTGGCAGTAGTATTAACTGGTTGATTGTTTTGCAGATGCTAACTGTTTGCTGCGTGTCGCTAGTATTCGGTAGTTTATTATTTAGGGAGAGATTACGATGCCACCAATTTTTCTACGAGTGTGTATATGAGTCTGAAAGTACGTAGGAATCATTGCATCATAATTGCATTTGCATATTTAAAACTTTTGGGTTTGGTGAGTGCCGCTAGACCTGACCTTGTTTCTTTTTTTAGGATGTTCGAAGAAGGTTACACGGATAGGGATGGGTGGACTCGTGGTCGTTATCTAGACAAACCAGGGTTCGTGCAGTTACTCTGGAAGACACTACAAGAGTTGGGTTTTCATAGTCCCCCAGAGTACTATTGGAGAAAGGAAGATACCGGCCATAAGCAGTATTGCACGGTGTATGTGCATATCCCAGATGATGATACCCGACCTAATTGGCGTTTGGAGGAAGTAATGGAATCGGGTTTCGAATTCAATGATACTATAGAAAGGGCAGCCATGACAGCTCTTACTGAGCTGTGTGAGAATCATAAGGTGGAAATAGGGTCGAGCTCTGCTCGATTCTATCCAATCAAGCATCAAGATGACGGGGTATGGAAGCGGAGGATTAAAGCCTTGAAGAACACATCTCGTGTGGAGCACGATGTGTTGGTGGCTGCTGCCTCTGACTACATGACCGCTATGTACAATCTACATCAAGCTTGTATCCGGGAGTATTACAATCAGAGACAGAAAAACGAAGATACTAGAATGGAAGCGATGGGTGCCCGGTATGACAAGGAAATGTACAAGAAGGTGGCAATGGCAAGGGAGCATGAGATGGAGAAGGCAATGCGAGAGCAGTCCAGACGGATTGAAGATTATGAAGAGAAACTTCGAGCGCTGCAAGGGTTCATCGAAGCAAGTCGAAGCATGGCGGATAGAGCAAGAGAAGAAGCTGAATCCAATGTCCATAGGCTGGAGGCGGAGAGATTTCAGCAGCTAGACGAGATTCTATCACTTCGTCTAGCCCTAGAAGAAATGCAAGCTCAAGCATCTGCGCAAAATATTGTTAATGTTCCACCACCTCCCCCACCAGAAGAGCCTCAACCACAGAACCCGGAGGAAGCAGATCAACTAGTACCTGTGATAGAAATGGAAGAAAATCCAGTGCCACCGCCAGAACCTGAAATAGATTTATATGCTCACGAGAATCTGGAAGGCTTTGATGTAGACATGGAAGATGATCAGGGCGAAGTCCCTGCGGGCAATCAGCAGTTTTCATGGGCCAATGCCAATGCCGATGGACTAGATCCTCAAGGCTATGGTCCCATGCAGCAGTGGGGAGAAGAAGAACAGGAAGGCGAAGAAGAAGAGGAGCCAGAAGAGATGGAAGGAAATTCTGGAATTAGCACCTCTGACACTTCTCGCACTTGGAGTGACTACGGACCGGAGTCCGAAAGCGAAAATTCTATCAATCAAGCTCCACCTGTTGCTCCCCCAGGGCAAACTCTGATGACCGTGGACCAAGACGTCCTGCAAGAAGCCATGGCACGACTGGGATTAAATGCCGAAGAACTGGGCATCTTTCCTTATGACGGTTGACATGAACTTGGTTTGAACGTGTTGTAATATATTCTTGTAAGATATGAGTGATGGACAAGTGGCACCAAGGGGTTTTGTAAATATTAACTCCTAGGCATGTAATATAAATAAGTATGTACATAAGTATGGTTTGTGTGTGAGCATGCTGTGATGTGTGATATGTTAGTATGCCGAAAGTTGTTGATAAAAATGCACCGTAGATATTAATATCTTGTTACTCTTGGCAGCATGACGGATCCCAGAGAACCCCGAGCTTCAGGTTCCAGAGGACAGGAAGAGGATTTACCCAGAGCACCCACATTGGCTGACGCAATAGCCAGTTTAATGAATTCTGGGGCAGAGCAAGCCCGCTTACTCCAAATGATAGTACAGAACACCGGCAACGGTGGACGTAGGAGAGAGCAGGAGCAGGGGGTGTCCTACACCCAATTTCTAGAAACACGTCCCCCAGTCTTCTTAAAAGCTGAGCATCCTTTGGAGGCTAATGAGTGGCTTCAGGCCATGGAGCAGAAATTTCGAGTAATCCCCCAATGTACTGCCGTTCAGAAGGCCGAGTTTGCGGGGCTTCAGCTTCAGGGTCCCGCAGCAACTTGGTGGACCAGTCATCTGGCCAGGCAGCCAGTGGGAAGGGAAGTCACATGGGAAGATTTTAAGGAAGCCTTTCGGACGCAGTTTATACCCGAGGGCGTCATGAGGATGAAGCTGGAACAGTTCTTGGGACTGCAACAAGGAACTCGCAGTATTCTAGCATATACCAATGAGTTCGACCACTTAGCTCAATATGCTCCAGAGCATGTTAATACTGAAACCAGAAAGAGGGATTGTTATCTCCGGGGGCTTAATACAAGAATGCAGGAAAAGTTATCCACCTGCACGTTCGCTGATTACAGTTCCGCGGTAAGTACAGCCATTACCGCAGAAGAAAAGATGAAAGCATTGGATGAAACATTGAAGAAAGAAGAAGCATTAAAAAGGAAGGCTGTTCCTTCTGGAAATTTTGGAAATGCTCCTCAGAGGATGAGGATGGTATATAGAGGTCCTCCTCGACCCATGTATCGTCCTTCATTCCAGCAAAGACCTTTTCAGTCCTGGAATGCCAGAGCTCCCAATGCTGCCCCTCGTCCTGGAACTGCACCATCTTTCGGGTTTCGTAACCCTACTCCTTCGGGAACCCCACAGGTTTGTTTCAACTGTGGGAAGCCAGGACATTTCGCCTAAGACTGTCGTTTTCCCAAAATTGGGGGAAACGCGAACTTAAAGGCTCAGACCTCGGGCCAAGGCTCTGGACAAAAGTTCGTCCGTCGCAAGTTTGTCAACACCAAGACGGGACAAGCTCACTATATGACTGTAGAAGAAATTCCAAAAGGGGAGCCAATCCTAGTAGGTATGTACCTTGTTAACAATTATCCTGCTATGGTTTTGTTTGATTCCGGTGCATCGCATACTTTTATAAGTAAAGAGTTTGTGACACAACATCAACTAGAAGTTCATACCTTAGATGTCAAATATGCTATTCAAGCTACTGGTGCCACATAGAATACTAATCAAGTAGCTCGCAATGTGATTCTAAACCTAGAAGGAAATAAAGTGGGAGCTTATCCTTTAATTTTGGAAGATCAAGGAATAGATATTATTTTGGGGGTAAATTGGATGAAAGCACATGAAGTTCAAATTAATATGGTTACACGGATCGTTAGCCTGAAAGATGACCAAGGCCATTCTTTCGAACTCCAATTACCCATTCAACCTTGTTTGGACCAAATGGTCAAAAAGACTAGAGCAGTGACTCTAGAATCTATTCCTGTCGTTAATGAGTTCCTAGATGTATTTCCAGAAGATTTGCCTGGGCTACCGCCTGACAGAGCGGTAGAATTCACTATTGAATTAGAACCCGGCACTGCTCCTATCTCTAGAAGACCGTATCGAATGCCACCTAAGGAGCTAGCAGAATTAAAAACACAACTCCAAGAATTGTTGGATAAGGGTTTTGTCCGACCCAGTACTTCACCATGGGGCTGCCCAGCTCTCTTTGTTAAAAAGAAAGATGGTACCTTAAGGCTATGTGTGGATTACCGTCCCTTGAATGCAGTAACCATCAAAAACAAGTATCCGCTGCCACGGATTGACTTGTTGTTCGACCAGTTGTCCGGAGCTAAGGTCTTTTCAAAAATCGACCTTCGGTCAGGGTACCACCAGATTAAGATAAAACCCGAGGACATACCAAAAACAGCCTTTTCCACCCGATATGGACTATATGAGTATTTGGTTATGTCTTTCGGATTGACAAATGCCCCAGCGCA